>NC_134875.1:116807481-117110606 GCF_049852395.1 Peromyscus maniculatus bairdii
AACCATTAGTTCCATTGCATATCTTACTCAATTTGAAAATTCTGCCAATACTCATTAATGTCCATTGCATTATTAAAGGCAATAAGGAGGAAATAAAGGCCACCCAGCACTTCTAATTTTTTTAGTGTTTATTTCTGATGGAATGCGTTTCAGATAAAATTATGGGAAAATACATGCTTGCATACTTATCAATGTTTACCATTCATTCACAATGAACATGAAAGATGTGCATGGAATCACTTTGCCCAGTTTGCCATTGAAAACTTTAATGCTCAATATATATTTAACACATGGGAGAAATTTTATCATGGAGTGGATAAATGAAAGCACGTGGCTTAAAATATATCTGGTATATTGTATTAGTAAACACTACAAATAAATGAAAAGAAAACCAAAAAAATTGTAACACATATAAGAGATATCTAATTTCCCTTATGTAAATTTTGATCAAACAAGTATGCAAAAAAGCTAGCAATCAACTGTAGGTACAATGTGGCCAGCTGACTTATACCCCAGGTATCATAGCTAAAGCCTCTATTGTCACCACCCTTTTCCCATGGTGATGGACTATATATATCCTTCAACCCTGAGCCAAAAATAAACCCTTCCTTCTACAGCTTGCTTTTGTCAGATATTTTGTTATGGCAATTAACCAAGTGATTAACACATCTAGAGTTTTTAACATCAAAGACTAATCCTGGCCTAGATGATGGAATATAGAAGAGGCTAGTTGGCAGTCTTTGGTTCTATATGTAACACATGTCATTCTACATTGAGAAAAACTTTCTCACCATGTACATCTAGTTGCTTCCTCTGAAGTATAATTTCTATTGCAAGCCAGGATAAACGTTTGCTTTAAAAAAAAAAAAAACAGCAATTCTAGGGAAATCAGTGGGTAAAATGATCCTGAGATGACGGTAAAGAAATATTTTTTCTTATTTACTTCTTAGACTTATGAATTTTAATATACACAATGCATTTCAATAAATGATAGTCATTATTTTGGCATGCAATTTTCATTTATTGCAGCTAAGTTTTATAAGCACAATAGGTAATTTTAGTGTGAATATTATGAAGTTATCTTTCATTCTCCAAATATGCAGCTTCATCATATTTTTAGATTCTTAAATGGCCCCTCTATTTTGTTCACTTAATCCCATTATTCTTTGTGTGCTTCTTAGATTTCCAGCTCCACAAAAAGTCCTAGGTTTACCCTGCACTTCTGATATCCTACATCTAGAAATAGCAGTTTCTTGAGAGCTCTATTTTTCCTTCTAGTAATTAATGGCATATCAGGATAGGTTTTGGCATGGCATTGTTTCTAGGTATTCTCACCAGACAGCCTTAGAAAACACACACACACACACACACACACACACACACACACACACACTGTGGATGTTTTATATTAATTGCTTCAGTTGAAATCTGACATGAGAGTACTTCTTTGATTTTATACATATGGCTCTTTTATACTGAACAAGCTTGGATTATGTAATTTATTTTCTTTACCCTTTAATAAAAAAATAGTTTTAAGAGAACTCTAGTATTAATATTAACCATAAAACAACTGAACAGAATTTCTTTATATTTCCACCTTTTATAATGTATATTTGTATATATTTTATATATTCTGTGAAAATTTCATATTTATAGACATTGCATTTTAATTATACCCATCTCCTACTCTCCCCTGACTCCCCTTCAGACATTTCTTAATGCATCCTACTCCCAACTTCATGTCCTATTCTTTTCATTTTATAATTCACTGAGTCCAATTAGGATTGCCCATAAATATGCTCGTGGGTATAGGACCTTTCATTGGAACATGAACAACCTTAGAATATATATCTTAACAATGGACAATCAAACTACTGGGATTTAAAAAGATTATCTATGAGTATGGCTGTTTTGTTTGTATGTATGTTTGTGCATCACATACCTACCTGGTGCCCTTGGAGGCCAGAATATGCTGTTGGATCTCCTAGGACTAGAGTTACAGATGGTTTGAACTACCATCTGTATGAATACAGGTCCTCTGGAAGAACAGCCAGTGCTCTTAACCTCCAAGCTATCTCTCTAGCCCCAAACTACTGTGTTTTAAAGAGACTTGAAATAATTATTTTCTCTGGTTATATTAGCAATTAGATCATTATTAAAACAATTTATTTGCAACTTTAGGATTTTTTTCTTACTTGCCATTCTGAAATTGTATTGTTACTTTTAATTACTGAGAAAATTGTTGATTTCACAAACCTGAGTTCTTAGTTAAACCATAAACAATAAAACTTCCCAGTGGACCTGTGCAAAGAACCTCAAATCCTGGAATTTTCTAGTGCTGTTCCTGTGTTTAGATAATGACCCCTGGATAAACTTTTAGGACAATTATGTGCTTAAAGAAAGTTGTTTAACTCAGATACTAGTCTGAAGTTGTCCCCTCTAGTTCTACCCTTTCCAATTTCTTTCCTATATATAATGGCTCATTTTCTTTACACATGCTTAGAAGATTTTAACCTGATAATAGAATACCAATTGGAAGAAAAAGCACAGACTTGGAAGAAAGGGAAAGGAACTGGAGGCAACAGGATGCCTCTCATCCTGTGAGAAAATTGCTTCTCATAGGTAGGACTTCTTTACAGTTACTGCCCACTCAATTGACTGGACACATTGTTTCTAACATCTATTCTGATTGGTACATTCCTATGACTGACTAACATGAAGTATTTTTAACATCATTCCTATTTGGAGATACATGATTTCATCTCCTAAGTCAATCCTTGTCCATATTGGGAACCTTTTCAACTAAAGATTAACCACCACAAACTTCTTATGAAACAAAAACTTCTAAAGAACCCACTGAGAAAATCTGAACTTATTGAGTTTAGTTCACATAATTTTATCCAAAAAGATTAAATATAGCTGTTTTCTGTTGCAAGCTAATTAGCTTCTCCCTTATGCCCATTGATGGAATACACATTTTGTTTTCATAAAGACAACACAGTTTTCATGGTAATATGCCTCTGGCTCTGGCAGAGAATGAGATAAGATGTTGAAAATTGATTTCCTTGTTTTCCCTCTTTAGATTATAGAGTAAAATACTGAAGGTTTTCGTGTATGATGCAATTTAGGTGGACATTACCTTTGAAGAGGGAAGGTGGACAAGAGCACAGAAAGAAATCAATAAAACATTCAAATCACTACTGGGGCACTTTCCCACAAAGTAGAGAATAATGAGTAGGTACAATGAATTAACAAGAGTTAAAAAGCAATTTAGGAGCTAATGACAACTTTTCTGCAGATGAAACCAACACAAGGTTATTGGAGGTGAAGCCTGGAGGTTTTGAGGACCAGACCACTGTAGGGAAAAGGAGCCAGCAGGCTGTAGCAAGAATGATGGATTTTATTTGTTAGAGTCATTTGAGAGGTTCTAGCTTGGAGGTAAATTTAAACTTACCTGATGCAGTAATGTAAAGAAACAATATGAGCAGTTGGGTCAAAACTCACAGAACAACGACTAGAAAAACAAAATGAATTTTGGAAGTGATAGGAGTGAGAATATTCTTACATGAATACATGAATTTATCGCATATGACATTGTTAGTAGTTTTTGTTCCATTATAGATTTATAAAATTAAGTATACCTCAAAGAGAAAAATGTGTACATTTATCCACATTATATTTTAAAATAAAATATAAATTTATCAGAAAGAATTTAAAAGATTACAAAGACCAAAATAATCATGTAAAAAAGAAAAATATAGGAAATATCAAGAAAAATAAAACCTATGAAAGGCTATGCATGATTAAATGCATTTGTTTTATCATTAAATGTGAAAGGACAAAATTATCTATTAAGGATGAAACTCCAAATTAAGTCTTAAATGGGATGTCTCCATCAATCCCCTCCCCTCAGGGCTCAAGGATCTTAGTGGAAGAGTAGGTAGAAAGATTGCAAGAGCCAGAGGTGGATGATTCCAAGGAAGCAGTGTCTTCAAGACACAACTAACATGGATGCACATACGAACTCAAAGAGACAGTGACAGCCTGTGCAGGGCCAGCACAGGTTCTAGACAGATGGAGTCTCAGCAGTGAGAGTGGGGAGTAGACTTGGGGTCCCACCTCCAATCAAAACTCTATTTTCAAGTGATACCCACTAGCCAAGGGGAAAATTAGTTTTCTCCAAAGGAGTGTCACTGATATATCAACCGCATTCCTGGATAGGACCCATACCCAGGAATACTTGGTCAACACAAAATTAAATCCATGTTTTTTTGGGGGGGAGCTTGTTTCATTTTGGCCTTTTTTTGTTTGCTTTGATTTTTACTCTTTGAGGCAGGAGGGACAGGGAAAGAGAGATGGGAAGGGAGGTAGGGAGGGTCTGGGAAGAGTTGGGGGAGGGGAAACATGATCAAAATATATTGTATGAAAAAATTAAATAAAAAAGCTCCAAGGATAGTCACTTTATTATTTATTTATTTTCTTTTAAATTAGCACAAAAAGCACTTGATTTCATTTGTGGCATTTTAATGAATACATACTTTAATTTTTGATGCTGTACCTCACACTTCCCCTCTCCTCTACTCCTCACCTCCCATTGTCTCCTTCCCTTACCTGTGGTTCTTTTTCTGTTTTTGTATCACAGGTATTCTTATCTTTTTGGTGAGCCTAACAATTAACAACTGAGTCATCATCTCTCCAGCCCATATCATAGGTTTTTATTCTCCTATGTTTTCCCATTTCATGGTCCCTATTCTAGATGTATAAGTGAACATGTGCAACACATATACACACACATACACATACACACGAGAGAGAGAGAGAGAGAGAGAGAGAGAGAGAGAGAGAGAGAGAGAGAGAGAGAGAGAGAGAGAGAGAGAGAGAGAAGGGGAGGGGAGGGGAGGGGAGGGAGAGGGAGAGGGAAGAGAGAGAGGGAGAGGGAGAGGGAGAGAGAGAGAGAAAGAGAGAATGTGGTATTTGTCTTTTTGAGTCTAGGTGACTGCTGAGTGTATAATTTCAACCTCCATCCATTTTCCTTCAAATGCCATAATTTTATTTTCTTTATAGATGAATAAAATTCCATTGCGTAAATGTGTCACATTTTCTTTATTCATTCATCTGTTGATGCACATCTAAGCTGGTCCTATTTTCTTTTTTTTAAATTTATAATTTAATTTAATTTTATATATCAGCCACGGATTCCCCTGTCCTCCCCCCACCCCCCGTCTTTTTTTCTTGCTATTGTGGGGAATGTGGTAATAAACATGGATGTGTTCGTATCTCTATGGTAGGACTTGGAGCACTTTGGTTGTACAGCTAGGAGTGGTAGTTACATTTTTATTTTGTTGAGAAACATCCAGATTGATTTCTGGTGCCTACAGTAGTAGACATTCCTGCCAACAATAAATAGGCTTCTTCTATCTCCACAACCTCAGCAGCACTTGTTGTCATTTCTTGATATTAGCCACATTTTGACCAAGGTGAGATGAAATCTCAAGGTAGTTTTAATTTGTGTCTCTTTAATGGCTAAGGATATTGAGCACCTTAAAAGATATTTGCTGACTCTTTTTTTTTTTTTATAACTGTCTGTTCACTTCATTAGCCTATTTATTGGGTTTTCAGTTTTGGGTTTTGAGTGTTTAATTTTAGAATTCTTTATATATCTTCTATTAGCTCTCTGTCTCATGTAGAGATTTTATCTCACGCTATAGGCTGTTTCTTCACTCTGCCAACAGTTTCCCTTGCTGTGCATAGTTTTAATTTCACACAATTCCTTTTGTCAACACTTGGGGCTTATTTTCTGTGCTATGAGAGTCCCTTTCAGAAGGTCCTTGCCTAGGTCTGTCTTGGAATGTTTGCCCCATTTCCTTTTATTGGCTTCACAGTTTCAGGTTTTATAAAAAAAAAAATGATCCGCTTGAATTGATGTAAGCACAGTGAGTTTTATACCTTCCAATGTTTTCTCTCTGATGTATCCATTAATAGCTCTGTAGCTGGAGTTTTCTCCAGTCCTGCCTGGCCCATGGTCAGGACAAATATCTCTCACCCACCAGTCCCGCAGTCGCTCAGACCCAACCAAGTAAAGACACAGAGACTTATATCACTTACAAACTGTATGGCCTTGGCAGGCTTCTTGTGATCTAGTTGTTCTATATTAAATTAACCCATTTCTATAAATCTATACCTTGTCACATGGCTCGTGGCTTACCAGTATCTTACATGTTGGTACTCCTGATAGTGGCTGGCAGCGTCTTCTGACTCAGCCTTCTTGTTCCCAGAATTCTCTTCTCTGCTTGTCCAGCCTATACTTCCTGCCTGGCTACTGGCCAATTAGCATTTTATTTATACAGAGCTATATCCACCACACAGCTCTTTCAGTTTGAAGAGCTCAAGTTAGAATTTCTTGTAGGCCAAGTCTGGTGGAGACATACATCTCAGCTTATTTGTCTGAGAAGGCCTTTATCTCTCCATTTCTAAATATCAGCTTTCTTGGAGCCAATGTTCTCAGTTCACAGGGTTTTTGCTTCATTATCACAAAATTCCCATGCTGCTCTCTCCTCTCAGGTGACTCTTATCTTTATCATTTATCTTTGGGTACTTGACTACAAGATACTTTGGGATAGGGTTAGTTGAGTTAAATTGGACTTTTAAACTTTGGCTTTTCTATACCACAATTCTTTTGTGTGTCTGAAGTTTTTGCTCTATCTTGTGAATAATCTTTCTTTTCAACATTCTCAGGATACCACTGGATCACAGTAAACTAAGGATGTGCTATGGTAGTGCTGTTGAAGTTCCTGTAGGTTTTCTTCCAACTTTTTTCTGTAAACTGTTTACTTTCAAATAACTTGTCTTCAAGCTCATTGATGCCATCTTAACTGAGACGGGATCTCACTATGTACCCTATGCCAGCTTCCTGCCCCAGTCTCTTGAGTGGAGGGATTGCAGGAAACAGCATTGTGCCCTGCACTGATTTTTCTCTTTTATCTGTCCTGCTATATTAGTCTGTCACACCATTAATTTTGCATGGTACATTTTTCGCCCAAATATGACCATTTCGTTTTTAAATTTGCTTCTATCTTTCTGTCAAGTTTCTCATTTAGACGATTTCTTTGTATTTTATTGAAGTTTGTTGAGTTTCTTTAAGGTGGATGCTTTACATTCTCAATTTATAGTTCATCCATACTTATTACTAGTTGGTCAGTATCAGGGGTCTGATTTACACTGTCAGGTGAGATTTTAGTATCCTGAGAGTTCTAGATGCTTCTGTGGGATATGATGTGGTGAATGATTATTCAGTTTTATTCCTTTCTTCACAGTTTAACACTGTGTCTGTCTTTCTAGAAGTTCTAGGCAGGCTGCTTATGTTTTCTAAGTCTATACTCATTTTAGCTATTTTAGCACCTGATTCCTGAAGCTGGAGTAAGGGAGGCAGTTATCTGACAGATTTATATGCATTTCCACTGGCTCAGTCTGCACTTATTGTCAGAGGGGTAGGTGTTGGGAGAGTCTCTATCTGGCATCTGATTTTGCCATGACAGTCTTGGTACTTGGGTTCAAGTCTAAGGCCTGGGCTGAATTTCTTTACCCCTTTTAAAATGGGAGGCATCTCTTCCCATACTAGTTAGAATTGAAGAACTCTTTCATAAATCTTTTCCTTTTATTATGCTAAAACATGTGACTATGTTTTGTTATCTGGCTTCTTTAACTCTTGTCAAGGTAGGTTGGTGTCTTAGTGTCTGTTGCTGTGAAGAGATACCGTGACCAAGGAAACTCTTCTAAAAGGAAGTATTTAATTGAGGCTTGCTTATACTTTCATAGGTCTAGTCCATTATCATCATGGTGGGAAGCATGGTGGCATGCAGGCAGACATGGTGCTGGAGAAGTAGCTGAGAGTTCTATATTCAGATCCACAGGCAAGAGAGAGAGAGAGAGAGAGAGAGAGAGAGAGAGAGAGAGAGAGAGAGAGAGAGAGAGAGAGACTGGGTCTGGTTTGGGCTTTTGAAACCTTAAAGCCCACCTCTAGTGACATACTTCTTCCAACAAGGCCATATCTCCTAATCCTTTTCAAGTAGTGCTTGTCACTCTGATGACTAAGTATTCAAATATATATGCCTATGGGGGGCATTCTTATTCAAACCACCACAGTTGGTGTATAAATAAATGTTCAAACTAATATATACATAGAAGATCAGACAATCAATGCATGGAGGGTCTTACCTGCCATCTTGCCTCATCCCTTCCTTAGATGAGTTGCTTTACTTCTTTAAACTATTTTCCTATCAGTGAAACACAAAAGTATAATTTCTACCCCAGTGAAACAGTCTCTAAGTATAATTGAATTGCATGCACATGCTATGAATAATTATGAAAAGTTAATGCTTTTATTAGTGTTATTATTATTGTTATTTGTATTAGAATTATGATGATATCAAGTTTCTGGGAAATAATTTCATTTCCCCATTTGTTATCTAGCCACTAAAAATGATGAAAGGGCTTAATGCAAGCTTTCAAAAAGAAAGCAAACAAAACTTAGGGCAAAAAAACTGAATTGAATTGGTGAACTGGAATTTAATATGTAGTGCCTTATAGAGATGACTTAAAGTACTCAATAAAGGCTTGTTGGCTGGTTGATTTGATTTAGAAGAGGCAAAACCATGAAAATAAACACTGACCCATCTACTCTGGAAGGGCTTTGCAAATCAAATAGTTTTTGACCAACAGGCTTGATAGCAGTACAAGAAATTCATTTGCTCCACTTTTGTATTCATATATTAAATTGAAATATTGGGGATTTTGTAGAAAGCAGTGGCAGAAATCATGCGCCTCTGCTGTGAGTTGAAAATACATGCCAATTTAGTGAGCAAAAAGTAAGTGCTTTAGAGTATGGTGAAAGACATAAACAATATATATGTGTGTGAAATATTGTAACCAAAATATGACACACTACAAAACTCTAGAACCCCTATAGCCCAATGGAAAAAAAATCAAAAAGTTCAAAAAGAATTGAGCAAAAGACTTGAAAAGACTCTTCAATGACAATGCTGTATGTAGGGTCAGCAAACACATAAAATCTTTTTTAAACATCAATAGTTATCAGGAAAATGAAAATTAAAGGTACAATAAAACACTACTACAGACCTAGTAGTATTTTAAAAAACAAAGCACCAAACAGACCATGGTTGAATCTGTCAAGAAACTCTCATACGTTACTGGTAAAATTTGACTTGGTTCAACCACTCAGAAAAAGTTTAATTTTCTCACAAAGTTAAATGCACATCTACTTTGGGCCAAGAACTTCCCTTTCTAGATATTTGTATCCAAAGAATGAAATGTATATTTAATCAAGTGTGGTGAATGAGCTCCAGCTTAGAGCCATTGTGTCCTAGTCTTGGCTTTAAGGGGGATTTTAGCTTGAGCTCCACTTCCTTATTTTACAAGTACTGGGGTATTAGGTAGTCTCCTTATAATTCTACTTGCATAGATTTTATGAACAATTCCCTTATGATAAGAGTCTTATTTTTAGAAGGTGTAAAAGCTGTGTGTCCATTGCTCTCAATGCAAATAAGGGCTAAGATTACAAGTAACACAAGATGTTTGGAAGCTCTTTAGGAGTGATCTACTATTCAGAGAAAGTTTCTTCCCTTCTGCTTCCCCACCAGGTCTATAGAGGAACAAGATGAAGGTATGCTACTGGGTATATAAAATACTCCAAATATGTGTCTAGGTATATTAATAAAATCACTAATTCACAAATATTTATTGAATACCTGCTACACTATATTAAGAATTGATTTGGAGGGAACACATAACTGTTAAGGAGACACATTTTCTGCACTCATAGAGATCATTTCATTAGAATAGAATGCAGGAAAAAATCAATGATGAGACAGGACTTTGACATATGCATATCGTTGAGAGATTAAAAAAAATGATTTTGAGCTAGATGGATTTGAAACTTTGTTTGATGTTCAAAAAGTGTACTGAGGAATTCCATGAGAATGTGGCTCCAGAGTAATATTTAGGGAGCTTTTGCAATGTAGAAACGGCAGGAGAAAGGAGAGGAAATTGAATGATGATCATGATGTTGTGATAGTCTCAGAATCCCCGAAACATGTGGACATGAGGCTAAGGATGGTTGAAGCAATAGGAGGAACCATTCAAGCTAGACAACAAGTGTCTTGGCATACTTTCTGTTTGGGTCTTATTTTATAGATGTCTGTGACATCTGCTGGTACTGCTGACATTTCAAAGGGTAATAAACATAGATCAGGTGTCAGCAAAATACGCCCTAAAGGTCAAGTCTGGTCTGTAGTCTATATTTGTACAGCCTGATGGCTTAAAAATAACAATTATATTTTAAATGATTTTAAAGGTCAAAATAAGATCATTTAATGATAATTTAAATGTATATGAAATTTTCATTTTGGTATCCATACAACTTTGTTGGAATACAAGTAATCTGCCAATACAACTTCACTAATTTATTCATGTGTCATCTATGGCTGCCTTATGATTCAGTGGCAAAGCTGAAGAGTGGTGACAGAGACCATGTTGTCTACACACCTAAATATTTACTGTTTTTTTAAATCGGAACATTTGTCTAGCTCCTGGCTTGAATAATCAAAACCTGGCTTGAGAATTTTGTTTCTATTATAGATCACTTAAGGTCAATACAAAAGTTGCTGTTAAAATTATCTTACATTTTATATTCACTCACGTTTGATAATAACTTAACATGCTATATTAAAAATGGACCATCAAAATCATGATACTTCATGATAGGTTTTTCTTAAAACAAATATTACAATGGGAAAGCATGAACATATTCCCACTGAAGACAATGCTGAAGTAGCTACAATGGACAACATTATAATCTGTGACTATGTGCCATAGAATATACATAAATGAGCACAAACATGAATCTATCTAAGTACAGAATTGGATTAGAGAGGCTTAGACAGCTTCCACCTTTTGTTTGAACATAAACTGTTTCTTTGCTAGGCAGTGCCCACAAAACTCATTGGCATCCAGGCTCATGTCATGATTTGAACTGGTTCTTTTACTCCTGAGAACATATTTGACATAGTGGAGAGGATGAGGGTTAATCACCTAAAATGACCCCATTGGAGAATAGGGTAATGTTTGTTGCTGGTTTCCCCGAAGTCTCTTAAGCAAAACTGGAGGTAATGTCCTTAGAGTTGGGCATTTCATTCTTTTTCTTTCCTGTAGCAGCTCACAATACATTGTCCTCATTTTGTCATCATCATGATGATCACAATCATGGTCATTGTAGTGTTTTTAATTGCTGTAGCTGTTGTTTTTGGACAAACTAGGATGTAGTGGGTAGCCATTCCAGCTTTGGTCTGGAAGTTCCAACCACCATTGAGGTTTTGGTAACTACCACGCCCACAAGGCGGGGCCAAGGGAGGGCCTGAAAACCTGAGATCTGGACATGCTGTGCTCTCTTGCTGCTGGGAGCCTGGATGCTAGAGGTGGACGGAGGAGAGTTCTCCAGAGAACATCGCTAGACTACTGCTGCATTTTTCCCAGAACCTTCAACCTACCTATTCCTTCATTTGTAAGTTATGCCATTAAATAAATCCCCTTTTAACTATGTGGAGTGGCCGTAATAATTTCACCAATATCTGGCACCCAAATGTGGGGCAAATTCCAAAGGTCTGTGTAGCTCCCACCTTTAGCCTCCTCCCCGGCTGGCGGGTACCTAAACCCGCCTGCAAAGTTCCATATAACAAGGGAATGCCTACACGGTTCCATTCCTGAAAAAGGGAGCAGCCAGTCCAATCTCAGTTCCCCAGCTTAGCCCCGAGACCAGCGAAAAACCGCTGTGAGTGAGGCATTCCTCTGCTCCAAGTGCCAGCTCCCTGCCATCTGGATTCCTACTTTCATCTGTAGTCGGCCAAGGTCGCCAGCAGGCCCTGCTTTGGAGCTGTACCAACGCCTATACCCCCAGAACAGCGGAAAGGTAAGGTAGTGTCTTATTTCAAGTAAAAGTACTTGATAATTTTATATTTTAAAATTGACTAACAAATTTTGAGTAATTCTCGTAATATGGCCGACAACATTACCTCACAAGAATTTAAAAACCTTTTTGCCTGTATGATGAATGACATTCTCCTGGAAATATACGACCTTCCTCAGGCATATTTGGCCTGTACCATTTTGGCATTCATCGTAATAATTCACACAGTGTTCAAACACTGCTTTAATAATAAGAACAAAGATGAGTCATTATTGGGACTGATACAGGCTTTAAAGGATAACAATGAAGGCTTACAGAAAAAGAATCTCTTTCTGGAATCTGCTTTCAAAGATAGCAATGAAGGCTTACAGAAAAAGAATCTCTTTCTGGAATCTGCTTTCAAAGATAGCAATGAAGGCTTACAGAAAAAGATTCTCTTTCTGGAACTGCTTTAAAAGATAGCAATGAAGGCTTATAGAAAAAGATTCTCTTTCTGGAATCTGCTTTCAAAGACAGCAATGAAGGCTTACAGAAAAAGATTCTCTTTCTGGAATCTACAAGAAAAGAATCTTTCTCTGGAATCTGCTAATCAGGATTTACAAAACAGGCTTGTGCCCAAAATTGATTTTATTGATAATAAATATGAATATTTAATGGATAGAACACTAACTCTCCAGAGTGATGTTGTGCATACTCAGACACTATATAAGGAAGAAAAATTATCATTAATTGATAAGATAAGGTCCATGGAATCATGTGTTTCTGAGGAATATGAAAACTTCTATGATTCCATGAGAAATATGGAGTCCCTTGCAAGAGAGGAGGTTCACTCCCTAGAACAGACCCTAGGTGCTCGTTTGCAAGCCCTAGAAGAAACTCCCAGTAAACATGACAAGGGACCTAATAAGCAGAAGGGGAAGACCATAGAGGTTGTAACATCTCAAAATGGCTCTCATACAATGGCTTATCCTGTTCTCATCCATGAGAAGCCAGCAGATGACACACACCCTGAGCCATATAATACATATACATTACAACCAATTTCAACAAAGGACTTTAAAAATATTAAGGAAGCAGTAGTTACATATGGGATATACTCCACATACATAAAACAGATGTTAAATTCGTGGTCTACCTCTCATAGAATCATTCCAGATAACTGGCATCAGTTAATTTCAGCTGTTCTAGAATATAGCCAGCAGTTACAGTGGAAAAGCTGGTTGAGAGAAGAGGCAAAAAATTTAGAACAACAAGGTAAAGTTAGAGGTTTTGTGATCTCCCAAGATCAAATATGTGGTGAGGGATGTTTTGCTGACAGGAATGTACAAGCCACTTATGATGAGCATACAATATCCCTATGCCACACAGCAGCTCTAAATACTTGGGAAAAAATTCCAGAACCTGGAAAACCAACTGAGGTATACACAAAGATATTTCAGGGACCGCATGAGCCCTTCACCGATTTTTTACAAAGGCTGAACACAGCTATAACAAAAGCTGTATCAGATAAAGAATTAAGAAAAGTATTAACTGAGTCCTTGGTGTTCGACAATGCTAATACAGAATGCAGAAGAATACTTACACCATTAAAGATCAGATCAGCTCCTTTGGAAGAATGGATTCAATATACTAATGGTGTTGAGTCTCTTAACTACAGTAACGAGGCTTGGATAGGAGAGACAAATCCCAGAGGTGAAAGAAGGCCCCGTGGTACCAAATGTTTTAAATGTGGTACACCAGGTCATATAAGTAAAAACTGTACATGGGGTACTCCTAGAACTAATACTCCTTTTAGGAATAGCCTAAACAGGAGATCCCAACCATCTCCTGGATTATGTAAAAGGTGTGGCAAAGGGCGACATTGGACCAGTGAGTGCAGATCAAAAATAGATATATGAGGCAACCCTTTACTGGCAGGAAATGCCTCAGGGGGTCTCATGCAGGCCCCCAAATCAAACGTAGTACGAACATTCCCAGCCACTGTGGAAGAAATTCCTCTTCAGGACAACTGAATAAACCAATGCCTAATGTAAAAACCGATATTGCACTGGATGATGAAACAGCTCTGATAGATGAATCACAGTTTACAAAGATCACTATAAAACAAATATTTTGGCAGACTTCCACAAATGAACAAAGACCAAAGCTTAGAATTCGAATTAATGGCCTGGTTCGGGGGGGGGGCTGGTAGACAAAGGTGCAGATGTGACTATAATTACACCAAAATCATGGCATCCAAATTGGCCTCTTCAAGAGGTAAATGTCCAACTTTTAGGGATTGGCAACCTATCTCAGATAAAACAGAGTTTGAGATGGATTGAATGCATAGGGCCAGAACGACAGAGAAGAAGGCTGAAGCGATATGTAGCAAATGTAGCAGTGAATCTTTGGGGCCGAGATCTGTTACAACAGTGGAATACTGAGATTAAAATTCCTACACTTTAAGAAAAGGAATACAGACCAATGCATGTTTCTAGGAATAATATCATGACATGCTATAAAAATCAGTTACCAACCATTCAGTCTGTTCACAAACAGAGCACGACTGTTGTTGAACTCTCAGAAGTACCAACTGCCTTACCTTTAAAATGGCTAACTAATAAACCTGTCTGGGTTGGACAATGGCCTTTGACAAAAGAGAAGCTACAAGCTTTAGAACAGCTGGTTCAAGAGCAGTTAAATGCTCAACACATTGAAGAATCTACCAGCCCTTGGAATTCTCCTGTATTTGTTATTAAAAAAATGTTTGGTAATTGGAGAATGCTGACAGATCTGAGAGCTATTAATAAAGTAATTCAGCCAATGGGCTCCCTACAGACTAGGATGCCCTTGCCCTCTCTGCTACCCAAAGAATGGCCTATAATAGTTATTGACTTAAAAGACTGTTTCTTTACCATACCCTTACAAGTAAATGATAGAGAAAAAATTGCCTTCACAGTACTTACTTATAACAATTCTCAGCCTTTCAAGAGATATCAATGGAAGGTCCTCCCACAGGGAATGTTAAACAGCCCTACTTTGTGCCAATACTTTGTGCAGAAACCATTGGAGATAATTCATGTAAAGTTTCCACAATCCATAATTTATCACTATATGGATGATATCCTATTAGCTGATCCAAAGTTAGATACATTAGAAAGCATGTTTGAAGAAGTAAAAAAAGTTTTGCCTCTCTGGGGACTGCAAATTGATCCTGAAAAAATACAAAGAGGAGATTCTACTAATTACTTAGGACATAAGATAGAGCTACAAAAAAATTAGACCCCAAAAGGTACAACTAAGGAGAGATCAATTGAAGACTCTTAATGATTTTCAAAAGTTATTAGGAAGCATTTCCAACTTACTGGGTATCATGGGAATACACAAAGATGGACTACAGAATTTGGCTAATACTCTAGAAGGGGACAAAGAATTAAATAGTCCAAGAGAATTATCAGCCGAAGCTGAGAAGGAATTGACTCTAGTAGAAAAGACAATTCAAGAAGCACATGTGGATCATGTGGATCCAGAACTTAAATGCATTATTGTCATATTCCCCTCCAGACATTCCCCAACAGGTATTTTGATGCAGAGGGAAGATATTATATTGGAGTGGATATTCCTATCACATAAACCAAATAAGAAATTAAAGACTTATATAGAAAAGATCTCTGATTTGATTCAAAAAGGTAAATTAAGACTTCTCCAGTTGATAGGAATGGACCCAGCAGAAATTGTAGTACCTTTAACTAATGAGGAAATTTCATCACTATGGAAAGATAATGAATACTGGCAGAGAGCCTGCAGTAACTTTTTGGGAGAGATTAACAACCACTATCCCAAAAGCAAGAAAATAGAATTCATAAAGAAGACTGAATGGGTCCTTCCTCACATTGTACGACAAAGTCAATTTCTGGAGTCCTCACATTTTATACTGATGCGAATAAATCAGGGAAAGCAGGATATAAATCAGGAGACTTAAGTAAAGTGGTACAAAGTTCATACAGCTCTGTATAAAAGGCAGAACTGTATGCCATTCTTATGGTACTGATGGACTTCACAGAACCCCTCAAAATAGTCACTGATTCTCAATATGCAGAGAGAGTTGTTTTACATATTGAAACTGCTGAATTTATTCCTGATAATACAGAATTAACGTCATTATTCATAAAATTGCAGGAAATCATCAGAAAAAGGGAACATCCTATATATATAACACATATCAGATCCCATACAGGTCTGCCAGGACCTCTAGCACAAGGTAATTGTGAGATTGGTCAGTTACTAATAGGTAATGTGCTAGAAACCTCAGAATTTCATAAGAAATACCATGTAAATAGCAAAGGTCTGATGAAGGATTTCTCCATTACTTGGCAACAGGTTAAGGATATTGTGAAAAAATGTCCTGCTTGTTCCATCTATAACCAAACCACATTACCTGCAGGGAGCAATCCAAAAGGTATACAAAGAAATAAAATTTGGCAGATGGATGTGTTTCATTTTGCAAAATTTGGAATATTAAAGTATGTACATCATACCATTGACACCTATTCAGGATTTTAATGGGCAACTCCTATGAGTTCTGAAAAGGCTGATTCTGTGATCACACACCTATTTGAAGTTATGGCCATCATGGGAATACCTGTACAAATTAAGACAGACAATTCCCCAGCATATGTCTCCAATGAAATGAGACAATTCTTTGCTTATTACAATATAAAGCATGTTACAGGTATACTACACATTCCCACAGGCCAAGCAGTCATAGAAAGATCCAATCGAACTTTAAAGGAGATGCTAAATAAACAGCAACAGGTAAAATGACTCCTAGAAATAGATTGCATTGTGCTTTATTAATCTTGAATTTTCTCAATGCTGATGAGAAAGGAACAACGGCTGCGGAGAGACATTGGACGACAGACAAAACTCCTGAGCTAAACCAACCGGTTTATTTCAAGGATGTGCTGACCTCAGAATGGAAACCTGGATATGTTCTACATTGGGGAAGGGGTTTTGCCTTTGTTTCTGCAGAAGATGAAAAGCTATGGATACCAACAAAATTAATAAAAATTCAATTCGAACAGGAAAAACCCCTTCATGAAGAGAAGTAAAAGATCATCCACCAATGTGACATCTCTACAAGTTGTAAGAAAAATTTAACAATCAAAGGGTGGGATAGGGTTCTGTTTTTGTCTTTCCAGGATAAAGGAAATACCCTTTTCCAAAAATCATAAGGCCTTGGATATCTGGATGTTTACAGCAGAAAGAAAGAATCTATTGGTACCAATCTACACATGGTAAAATCTCACTGTCTAACATCTATTTCTCTATCAATCTAGAAAAGTTGTGGTTCCAATTCAATTATAAGCCAAGCTGGCTTTGGAGATGGAATTGGCTCACTCCTTTAAACCCAAGCATATTGCTAAAAGAAAAGGTTGAGAGATTCTTCAGTCCCATATCAGAAGAGCCCTCTGGTGTGAGACAGAAGGAAACCAATAAAAAGGGACCATTGTCTTCAAGATTCTAACTCTCTCCATGCTTACTCTTGATTTCTCAGAATCCTTTCTTACATGCTATGTCCTCTTTAAATCCAAACTTTCCATTTTGATAACAAATAAGTTTTTCCAATAGCAATCTCGGAAGTCTCCAGAAGGAAGATGGGCCCCAACAACAACTCTACCCAATCCAGAATGATGCCATGGTAATCATCATCATACTATACTTCTTGCCAGAATTTCAGACAATCTTACCCATTACTTTAAGACTTGCTGCAGAACCTACAGTTAGTCTAACTGAGATTTAACTATCTGAGCTTTCTCACAGTATCCAACAGAGATACCATCACCCCCTAAACAGCAGGAAGCAATTCTAAGAAAACGACACCCCTTCTCCCAAAGGTTTCATATTTCTCAGGGTTATGGATGATGGTTATAGGGTTGGGGGTGGAAGAAAATATTAGACTCAGTATTCTCCATAAAAAAAAGGAAAAAGGAGAAATGGAATGGATAGGTATAAGATATTATGGTAGATTATTGTATATACTCATAAATAAATTTAGTAAAATAGCAGCCTTAGATAATTTGCACTGTAATTTGCACTGTTATGGATTCTTATATGTTGATTCAAATGTAAACTATTTTTTATATTCCTGTTTAAGATAGTTTGTATATTGATACAAATACAGAACTATATTTGTTATAATGTACATATATTTCTACTCTTATTTTAAATATTTGTATATTGATACAAATGTAAATTTATATCCGTCATACTTTATGTATGTTCTACTTCTGTTTAGGATATTTGGTATATATATATATATATATATATATATATATATATATATATATATTTAAGATTATTGTCATACTGCATATCGCACTATATATTTCTACCTCTGTTATAAATATCTTGTGTATTGTCACAATTTTGAAGTCATTGTTCCTTACCATACATTTGCTTATAGACTGTTTACCTTGTTTACATGAAACCTTAGTCCTTAGGTTATTTCGGTAGATAAGATTTATAGATTTATAGTCACCGATGCTTGTCATCTCTATAGTTATGTTAGCTAGGTTATCCAGATTTACAGATACATAGGTCAGATGGACAGGTAATCTTCAAACACTTCATAGACCTAGAGAATATGGCATTTAAATAACTTAGAATTCTGTTGATGTGAGACACAATTGCTCCTGTCAGCACCAATTTGATCCCAAGAGAATGTTGGGCTTCTAGACATTTCCTTTTGGAAGTTTGTCTTCTTGGCACAAAATGGCCTACTGGGCAAAGAACTGCCCTTGCCTCGACTGTTGACAGTATGAATTCAATGCTGTCCTTCCTGGACAAGCGGGACACAAAGAAAGCGACCACTGTATTCTGCCAAGACAGGGTAAGATGGTCTTTCAGAATTCCTGCTTCTGAAAATGGTCTGTCAAATACTCTAGGCCTGTAGCCAATTTGAATGCACCAACAATGCTGAGAAACATTAGGTGACTGTCCAGGCTGCCAGCTGTCTTGGTCTACTCTTGCAAGATTCCCGAAAGTTGCTTGCATCCATCTACCATTTCTCAGGTACCATTATATTCCTTCTCAGGTCTTTGATAGGGTTGAAGATTAGCAGTTATAGTTACAACTTAATATATATATATATATATATATATATATATATATATATAGTTGTATAATATATATTAAGTTGTAACTATAACTATATATATATTATATATATTATAATATATATATAATATCTTAGATAGAACATATTAAGTATTAGATTCAGGTTCTTTAGGATAGGACACCCTTTGGAATGATCTTTGTAACATACCATTTACCTACTCTCTAGACTTCCCTGGATTTTAGTATGTGTTTTTTGCTTGATATTGTTCGCATTGATTGTAGTTCCATCTTATCTAGGTCATTATCCCTCATTACTCCTGGACAATATTTAATAACCATTCCTTTGTGTATAGTCTTGTATTAAGTTAGAACCTTCTTATTTAGACAAAAAGTGGGAGATGTAGTGGGTAGCCATTCCAGCTTTGGTCTGCAAGTTCCAACCCCCATTGAGGTTTTGGTAACTACCATGCCCACAAGGCGGGGCCAAGGGAGGGCCTGAAGACCCGAGATCCGGACGTGCTGCGCTCTCTTGCTGCTGGGAGCCTGGATGCTAGAGGTGGACAGAGGAGAGTTCTCCAGAGAACATCGCTGGACTACTGCTATGTCTTTCCCAGAACCTTCAACCTACCTATTCCTTCATTTGTAAGTTACACCATTAAATAAATCTCCTTTTAACTATGTGGAGTGGCCTTAATAATTTCACCAATACTAGAAGCTTCAGATTGATGAGTAATTTCAGCCAGGTCAACATCCTTACAAAATGAGTATATTGTGGATTAGGGAGCCAAAGTTTAGAGAAACTCCTTAGCTTGCCTGATACAGTAGAGCTGCCAAATGATGTAACTGGAATTGAATCATTGTCACTTGAGGCTGCCAGGACCTGCAGGGCTTTGGAATTAATCTGACTGGGGTGGTATGGAATGAAGAAATGACAGACACTCCTATAAAAAAACCTAGGATGAAGTGGCTGTATGCTCTGATGGAGATGCACCAGCAGCTGGCAAACTCAGCACATTTATTATATGTGGCTGAATGAGAAAGAGGGCTTGCTAATCTCTTTAGGTCCTGGACCCAAAGTTGGAGGTCTCTGAAGGGGAGCAGTCTCAGGCTACAGTCATCTCAGAGGAAGAAGCTGTGGCTGATGCTTTCTTTACATATTGTGAACACCATACTCAGACCAGGGCAAGGCTTTGCCATTGCCCCGAGTCTGACTTGGAGAAGTTCTTTTAATTCCCGCGGCCTGAGTCCTTGAGATCCCTGACATGGCACACTCACTTCCCACACAGGGCTGTAGTCTATGCTGTCTTTATAGTATATCTCCCATTTGGTCTCTAGGTATATGGGAAAGATTAGTGTGTACTTTTAAAATTTAATACATTCTTAAAATTATGGTAGAAAATACAAAATGTACTATTTTAGCCATTTATAATTCTACAGTTCAGTAGCATTAATTATACTTACATTATTATGCAATAGATCTCTAGAATTTTTCTTCTTGCAAAATATCTTTGAGAACTGGAATTGTGCAGTATTTTTATTTTTATTATTAGTTTATCTCACTTAGCATAATGTCCTCAAATTTCATCCCTGTGGTGCTGTGTGACAGAATTTCTTTGGATTTTGAGGTTAAATAGTACGTTATTATACATATTCACCACATTTTCTTAACCAATTAATCAATGGATATTTGGGTTGCATCTACCTCTTGGCTTTTGTGACTAATACTTAATGAATGTGAGTGTGCAAAACATATCTTTGAAGTCCCATTTATTATTATTTTGGATATATTCTAAGTAGGACTGCTAAATCATATAATTTTACTCTTAATTTTGGGAGTAGTTTCCCACAGTAAATGCACATTTTTAATTACTTCATGGTGAATGTTTTAAGTAAATATAAATCTACATATTTTCAATGCTCTGGATATAAATAAAAGAGAGATTTCAAAAATTCTTGTCATTAATGTACTGGAAGTCCCTTGGAAAACCCTGACCAACACTCCAAAGAGGGCCTCTCATGCCTCATGTTGGGAGTTTTGTTAAACAGTCTTTGGATCTTGGAGGGAGAGTTGTTGGCCAGATGAGAAAATTTCATTTAAACTATGTACGTATGTTTATATACAGACTTCCGTGTATTATGTTTTAGCTAGTTAATAGTATGCTTCTTTATGATAATTTCAGACATCTTTACTGTCATTTTGCTCTCCTTCATCTGTAATTATCTGCCCCAACTCCCAAATTAGAGTCCACCCATTTTTTCCCATTTCTTCCATCAAATCACTTGTACCACACTATTACTTTCTATTGCTCCATCATTCGTCCTGTAATGGTCCCTTTTTACTTTTCTGGTTTCTACAGTTACTCACATCTGAAGACTTAGAGGTAGGAGCCTCAGATGATAGAGAAAATTGGATGTTTGTCTTTCTGGGCCTGAGTTACCTCATTGAATATGATCTTTTTTAATTCCATCCATTTATTGGCAAAGTTCATATGTTGCAGAATATTTGTTTACACTTTGTGAACATGAGTCACTGTGATTGGTGTAATAAGGAGATGAATGGCCAATAACTAGGCAGGAAAAAATAGGTGGGACTTCTGGGGAGAGAGAGAGAACTCTGGGAAGAAGAGAGGTGGGAAGGCCAGTAAGACGTGAAACAAATCAGACACACAGTACAGAGGAGAGGTAACCAAGCCACATGATAGAACATAGATTAATAAAAACAGGTTAATTTAAGATATAAGAGCTAGGTGGGAAAAAAGCCTAAGATAAGGCCAAGATTTCATAACTAATAATGAATAATTAGTAATTAGCCTTCATGTCATTATTGTGGGCTGGTGGTCCAAGATAGTCCAACAAAAATTTTTCCATTCATGATTTCATTTTTTTTACACTTGAATACTATTTCATTGTGTATGTTAGTTGTAGGACTTTTAGGTTGTTTCCATTTCTTGGCTATTGTGAATAAAGCAGCAATGAACAAGCCTGAGCAAGTGTCTGTGGAACAGGATGTTGAGTCCTTTGAGTGCATGCCAAAAACTGGTATAGTTGGAACTTATAGTAGATTTATTTTTGGCTGTTTGAGAATTCTCCACACTGATTTTCAGAGTGACTGTACGAGTTTACAATCCTACCAACAGTGAGTGAGTTTCCCCCACCCCATCCCTTCCACCATTTGTTGTTGGTTATTTTGCTGATCTTTGCTATTCTGATTGAGTTATGATGAAATATCAAAATTGTTTTGATTTACATTTCTCTAATTTCTATGGATGATGAACATTTTTTGAAGTATTTTTTATCTTTTTTTTTTTCTTTTTTTGAGAACTCTTTGTTCAGGTCCCAGGTCCATTTCTTGATGAGTCATTTTTTTTTTAAAAAACTCTTTGATTTTCAAGTTATTTATTTTTTATTTTCATTTTATTTGCATCAGTGTTTTACTTGTATGTATATCTTGTGTGAGGGTATCAGACCCCGGAGTTACAGACAGTTCTGAGCTGCCATGAGGGTGCTGGGAATTGAACCTGGGTCCTCTGGAAGAACAATCAGTGCTCTTAACCACTGAGCCATCTCTCCAGCCCCATATATTATAGATACTAATCTACATTATAGCCTATTGATATTGCCCTTGGTTGTCTTCCAGAAATGGAAGGTAAGTCCCTACTGATGAAGACACCATGTATTTCAGACACAGGGCTCAGAGATCCCTGAGGCACAAATGATTTGAAACCCTCCTCCTCATGACTAGCTTTCATGGTACCAGAAGGCATCATGCAAGCTTCCAAAGGAGAGAAACAACCAACAGTCCTAGCCAACCATGACACTTATGAACCACGTCAACGACCACCAAGGCTTGATAACTCTAAAGGTGCAGGAATGGCATACATACCTTGGTGGTAACCAACTGCTCTTTAATTGGACCTGAGACCCACTCCACATGATGGAAATTGTGCCTGATCCTGGAAACCTAGCCAATTACCCAGGGCGAGTGAAGTCATGATTCTTGGAGGAGAACCTACAATTGCCACTTTATTAAACCAGCATGATCGCTAAATACATTCTACACACTTGTCGTTATACCCACAGATAAGTGTAGTCCTCACCTCTACAAGGAAACTTCTCTTTGCAACAGAGTTGAAACCATTACAGAAAACCACAATCAATCAAAATACGGAGGTATGGAGTTCAGCTTCACTGAATACATCCATAAAACAAATCCCACACCAAAGGCTCTGGAATCATTGCAGAAGAGAGGACAGAAAGATTGTAAGAGCTAGAGGATCAGGGAGTTCACTGTGAAATTTTGTCCCTTAAGACTGTTAGAAGCTATATCCATAGACTCTCAACAACATGACTTCTTAAGCATGAGCTGAACAAGGACAACAATAGACAAATGAAAGTGGAAAAGGAAAACCAATGAGGCATGAACCTTACATAATGAACTACAGGCAACTTAGAAACATTAACAGTGGGAGAAATATCCTTTCTGGGGAATAGCACACCAATTGTTATCCAATGGTTATCTAATACCAAATGGTCGGCCCTGAAAACATACATACAGATAACATTACACAGACTGAACAGGTTGTATTTATGAATTTAGGAATATATAGGTATATAATATACATAATGTATGTAACGACAATGAATTAAAAAGGAGGCCATAGTTGTGGAAGAGAGCAAGGAGGTGTGTATATAGGAAGGTTTGGAAGAAGGGAAGTGTTATTATATTATAATTTCTCAAAGGATAATTAATTAAAAATCCTAGCCAGCATTAATTTGGACTAATTAAGTGAAATGGCTCACCATAACCCATAAGATATCCAAATTATGGGAAACTTCTTAACAAGTATTATTTGTTTCATACAGATATTTAGAAACAAAATAAAACACATAAGTTTACCATGTCACCTTACAAAGGTTCTTCTGGACTCTACTTAAGGAAAAAATACCCATAAAATTAAAAGTAAGTCTATGGATATGAGTCAAAGTATACAATAAATACGTAACATTAATTATCTCCACTATATATAGAGTTTATTCAGAACAAACATTGGCCCAAGGTATACAAATCATTCACCAATGCCACTGAATTAGTGAAATCTAAAATTGAAACTGTTAAGCATCTAAATGTCTTCAAAATGAAATCCAAGCAATTGTGTCTAAAACTGATCCTTGGCTTACTGTTCTGTGGTCATACAGCTCAATTGTATTAGCCAGGGTTTTCTTTTTCATTTACGAATTGATATTTTTTGTTCATTAACCATTCTTTAAACTGATCTTGCTGACACAGTCAATGAATCTTTGGCATCATTTAGAGTTGTAGGCCTCTAAGAGCCCTCTGCAAATTATGTTAGCAGCTCTACCTTCCACTGACATTACATTTGCCCTCATTACTCACTGGAGTTTTAAATACCTACCTGGAATGTGTGTGTGTGTGTGTGTGTGTGTGTGTGTGTGTGTGTGTGTGTGTGTGTGTGTGTGTATGTGTGTGTGTGTCCTATGTAACTGTGGGTTGAAAATTTCAGGGTGTATAGGAAGAACCAGAAGGGGAGATACAGTACTTGGAATAATGTATTTTGTTTCATTGAGAAACATAGATTATTCTTATAAAACAGCAACTTTGCCATGGTGTGAAGATAAAAAGAAATAGCTGGCATTGATTTTGGTTTCTAGGTTTTTTTTGCATCTATTTAACTTATAGACTGCAATATCCTAAACAAATAGTTGAGAAAGGGCAGACTGGCATGGAACAACATCCTGGATCCTAATAAGCCCAGACATATAAGCAGAGTTTAAAGACTGAAGTAATCTATTCTGTCCCCTGACAGAAAATCACTTAGCATGCCATCATCTAACTCTGTGAAAAGACTCAAGGACTCAAGGCCACAGCTGGGAACCTATGCTTCAAGGCTAAAAAGCATGAAACCATTCCTGTAGACTGTGAAATCCGTGTATTATAGGGAGGTGTCATTGGAGCAGGAACTGAGAAACTTGCTGTTCTCATATGCTTTTATGTTGCTGTGATAAAGACCTTTTAATGTTTACTATCAGTTTCTGCACTGTTTTATTGTAAACAGTGACAAATTCTTGTTTTGGATAGGTGCCATCCTTCACATCATATTTTAAAGATCATTGGGCTAAAGCAGGGGATGGCACACAGCCTGAAAGTTGAATCTAGTACAGTGCCTATTTTATTCAAATCGTGTATTTTTTGGTACACAACCACACCCATTCTGTTAAGATACCTTCTATGGCTGCTTTCATTTATGTAGTAACAGAGTTGAATTGTGGTGCAAACCCTGTAGTGCACTGAATATTTACAATCTGACCCTTTATGAAAACCTTTGTCTACCTTGGTTGCAGGGGACAGAAAAATAAGGGAGCTGGATTAATTTCCTAAGGCTCTTTCAAGCATAAAGAGATAATTCTGCGAAGATGCTTGGTAACAGAGAAAATTGTTTGTCTGGCCCTGAAAGAGAAATAGCCAGAAAATGCTGTCCCTTTTGGTGAATTTGATGTCCTAAAAAAGGTATTCTTTTCAAAAATGAAATATTTTGTTTTCCCCATCCTTTTATATTTCCAGTATTCAAATGTACTCTGCCTATGTACTCTGATTAAATATATTATTGAATGTTGGTTGCTTAAGGTCATTTTCCAGGAATGTGACTCTTTTTTTGTTAAGTTCCTAGAAATGTGCACTCTCTAATCTCTCAATTTCCCAAACATATTATATGCCTAAGAAATTACCAAGGCTCTCTGTTTACTATCAAGGCCTTTCTAAAACGAACTGTACTTTATCTTTTGACTTTGTTAGCTCTTTCTAGTTCTAAATGTACAAGGAATGCCGGATATTCAAGAATGTGGCTTATATTTTAGGATAAATGCATTTATTTTTTAAGTTTTAAAATTATTATTATTGTTGTTTTTGGTGGTGGCGGTGCTGGTGTTGGTGTGTGTGTGTGTGTGTGTGTGTGTGTGGCATATGTATGCCACTGCCTACATGTGGAGGCCAAAAAATAACTTTCACTCTGCTCCTTCCTCCCACCATGGGTTTTGGGGGATTGAGCTCAGGTCATTAGACTTGTACAGCAAGCACTTTTATCTGTGCAGCCATCTTGATATCTTGACGGCCCACAAATGGAGTTCTTTTTTATTTTTTGATTTTTTTTAAAGATAGAATTTTTCTATGTAACAGTCCTGGTTATCCTGGAACTCACATTGTTGACCAGGCTGGTCTTAAACTCTTATCCTCCTGCCTCTGCTTTCCAAGTGACAAATGGAGTTCTTAACATTGATTGGCATAATAAATCAGACTGAATGAAGCAATCAACTTGTATTGCAAGAAACCACAAACTTCTTATCCAAGAATAGGGATGAAGGCAACCAAACTTCAATACTCTTATAGGCAGCTAACCTAGTTTAATTTCCAGTTGCTGTGATAAAATATCCCGCCTAAAAGGGTTGATTTGGCTTACTGCTTCATTATTTTGAGGAAATTAAGGCAGGGACTTGTAGGTATTTCCATCTCATCCACAGCCAAGAGCAGAAAGAAATAAATGTGTGTATGTTTATTACTTAGCTCACCTTTTCTGCTCACATAGTTCAGAACCCAAATCCAGAGAATGTTGTCATGCACAGTAGGCTGGGTCTTCCTAATTCAATTGACATAATCAAAATATACCTCTAGAGACCTTCCCACAGGCCAATCCAATTAACATAACCCTTCATTAAGACTTTTACCATGTGACTCTAGATTGTGTCCAGTTGATAAAGAAAATGAACCAACACAACAGGTTAATATAGTAAAGGGCAATGAGGGAAGGACAAGGTTGTACAAGCACATTTTATTATCTCATGGCATTCTCAGATGAAGAGGCCTGAAAGACCATACTCATAGATACTCTTCTATGCAGAAAATGTAAGACACACAGAGAAAGAGATGCTCCTAAGGCCAATATAACTCTGCATGAAATTTCCTTATTGACTCATATTGCTATGACCTATTCTGCTATGAAAAATGAAACTACCTTTATTGCCCATTTACTAGAACTATAAAGCTTAATCCACATTTTTCTTTCCTTTTTGGCAGTCATAAGCTTCGCTGCTGTGATCTCAGATGTCTTTTGAAACCTTTCTCTACCACATCCATCTTAATTTGGGCCCTAAACAAACCCATTTAAAGTATATTTTTTTGCAACATAAACATTGCCCCATATCGCATTCAGATCCTTTGTGATGGACAGTTTTCTGCGCCCTAAAGGTAATCTCAAAGACATGAAACATTCACTTTTTTTTTTGGTCTCAGGATTCTAGAGGATCCTTCCAACATCTGTATAAGTACGCCTGGAAAAGGAAGTGCTAGAGAGTTAACATTTGGTAGCAATCTTCAATAAGTTGAAAGTACCTGAATAAATGCTTTGGTCAATGACCAACCCCCTGGCTTCAGAACAGTTATGAGAAACATTCTTTATTTTTAACTATTAAATTGTTTTCATACAATATATTATGATCATGATTTCCCCTGACTAAACTCTTCTCAGGTCCTCCCCACCTCCTTACCCATCTAATTTTAAGTTCTATCTCTCTCATGAAACAAAACAAATCAAGAAAACTCTAAAAAAATATGAAAAACAAACAAAAACAAAAACGAAAAAACTCCACAAAAACAAAAATCAAAACAAACAGGCAAAAGACAAATAAGACAAAAAATGCCAAAACAAATCCGCATATCAAGGCCAGGCAAGGCAACCCAGTAGGAGGAAAAGTGTCCCAAAAGCAGGCATAAAAGTCAAAGACACTCTCTATTCGCAGTGTTTGGAGTCCCAAAAGAACATCAAACTATACAACTGTAACACATATATGCAGAGGACCTAGCTTGCTCCCATACAGGTCCATGTTTGTCATTTTCGTCTCTGTGAGCCCCTATGAGCCCTGCTTAGTTGATTTTGTGAACCACATTCTCCTGGTGTCCTCTGCAGCTCTGGCTCCTACAATCCTTCCTTCTTCTTCTGTGGGGTTCCCCTGGCTCCACCTAGTGTTTGGCTGTGGGTCTCTGCATCTGCTCCCACCAGGTCCCACTGCTAGGAGTCTTGCCTGGTTATAGAAGACGGCCAGGGTTTGCCCCCAGTCTTATTGTATCTTGTTAGACCATGTACAGTGGATATCCTTGAGAGGTCTGTCTTTTTTTTTTTTAAAGGAAAACGGAGGAGGAGTTGATCTGGAGGAGAAGGGAAGTGGGGAAAGGAACCGGGAGGCATGAAGGGAGGGGAAATTGTGGTCAGAATGTAATGCATGAGAGAAGAATAAAAGTAAAAAAAAAAAAATGCCGGAACAAAGCAAAACAACAACAAAAAAGACCACAAAAGTAACACTGAGGTCATTTTGTGCTGGCCAACTACTCTTGGGCATGAGGCCTGCTCTGGAGTGGAGTTGATATACTCAATGCGTTATATCCAGTACACTGGAGTATACGGATTTTCTCTTGTAGGGGTACAACTTTGTGTACGCTTCTCCTTCTCCTCGCTGACATTTTGTCTGATTTGAACTTGTTCAGGTCTGATATGTGCTCTCACAGTCTCTGTGGGTTCACATGTACAGCACTCTTGTATCTGGAACATGCCATTTCCTTGGAGTTGCTCATCTTCTCTAGCTCTTACAGTTTTTCACCTTCTCTTCTCTTTCCCCTGAGCCTGGAGAGGATAGGTTTGGAGACATTCCAATTTAGGTTGGACTGCTCCAAAGTCTCTCATTTTCTGCACATTATCCAGTTCTTGAGTTCATATGTTGAGTCCCATCTACTGAAGCATCTCTGGTGTTGGTGGAGCAAGGCACTGATCCTAATGTGAAGAACATTCTTTCTGAATGCTGAGAGAATTTCTGATGTGTTTCAATTCAAATTACCCATGGTGGTAACAAGCTCACTCACATAGTATTTTGTAGTATTTTTCTCTTCCCTAGTCTCACTTTGCTAATTCTTGCTTCCTGGGATTGTATCCTAAGTGAGCCATCTGTTCCCTAGTTCTTGTCTCTAGATCTGCTTTACAAGAATTGTAAGTGCTTATGAAGTCAGAAGGTTTCATTGCTTTTGCTTTAAATATGAGAAACCATCGCTTCTCGGCCTTTTGGCTAAGATCTAGTGTAAATATGAGAAACCGGGAAGCATGATCAGGTGAATTAGCTTGCTGGAATTTTTATTTCTAGAATGTGTTAGAGCTATGGCTATGTTAGTGTTTCCAATTTATTGATTTCTTTTACTAAAAAGCCAAAGATTTCCCATGTATAAGTCCTCATTTATTCCTATAAAATTCTAGTATAAAAGTTGAGTCGCATCGATGGGCATAAGAGATTTTACAACTCATTTGTTGGAAGGAGACTCTTTACAATTATGTAAAATGATACATGCTTATCTGGAAGAGCTTTGTTCAAGAACTAGGGTCCATTTATACTGTTTCAAAGAATGGAGGCTCTATCAGCTCTTTGTTTGTTTTCTGAACCATTCATATTACAAGCATTGTTTGCCATGCTGCATTTCTTGAAATATAGCCAAATGAAGCACTTTATAAACAAAATAGGCCACTCAAATGATTTATTATCATTCAAAAATAAATGAAAATGCTCCAAAGCTGAACAATTAAGCATTCAAAAGTAAGTACTCAAGCTAAGATTTCTCATTTAAAGAAATTCAAATTAGCTTCAAGCTCTTGGGTTTAATTTCTTAGTAGAAAAGAAAATCTCTGTCCAATTGTAAACTATAAAAATAGTTTGCCATCTTCAATCTTTTAAAACACCACAAGTAAGAAGATAGAAAAAAAAGACCCATGGAAGACATTTGCCTGCCATCCTGGGTGCTAAAAAACAGCTGTAGGGAGACAATATTCCAGGAAATCATCCCCCGATCCAGCTTCTCTAGCCTCATAATTGCCCATGTAAAATAGGATTGGGATAAGAAAAATAAATATGGGTCAGAATCCAAGCATAAAATAGTCCACTCACTTGGGAGTTTTGAATGCATCTTTTTACTGAAGGGGTGAATTTAAGGTATGGATGAAGTTGAGGAACTATTGAGGAATGTTGGGGTACCAGTACGTGATGGTTAATATTAGCTGTCAACTTGAGAGAATGTAGAATTACCTAGAGGATGAGCCATCTGCTCACCTGTGATAGATAATCTAGATTAGTTAACTTCTGGATATGCCTGTGAGGGTTTTTCTAGATTATATCAATTGAGAGAGGAAGAGTCAGTTTAGCTGTGAGTTTAAAGATGAGAAATCGGAAGCATGAGACGGTGTATTAGTTTGTTGGGATTTTTATTTCTAGCATGTGTCATAGCTAAGGCTATGTTTGTGTTTTTACTTTACTGGTGTCTTTTCCACTAAAGAGTCAAAGAACTTCTCATGTAAATCCTCATGAATTCCTGTAAAATTCTAGTAATAAAATTGAGACACATAAATAGGCATAAGGAATTAAAAAAATTTCTGTTTGTGGAAAGCAGACTTTTTTCAATTAGGGAAAATGATACATACTCATGAGCTTTGTTTAAGTACCTGTGTCCATCCCAAGGGCTGGAGTGCCACACTGAATAAAAAGAAGGGGTGCTGAGCACATTATTCATCTCTCTGCTTTCAGACTGTGTATGTAAAAGCGATCAACTGCTGCAATGTTCAGCTCTCATAGTCATGTCATAGGCCCTTCCTGGAAGAACTGTACCCTGGAGCTGAGAGTAAATCCCCACTTCCTTCTTTAGTTATTTTGTCAAGATGAGTAATACACAGTGTATGGCAACATCAGGATGCTTTTAGCATCCACTGAGGCAAAGCAGGGAATGCGGCTACTACAAGCAGTGAAGAGGGGTTCCTAAGAGAGACTTTTAATTTTTTTATTAATTTATTATTATTGTGTGTGGGTATTTGATGTATGGGGGGAGGTATGTATGGGTCACATCATGTGTGTGGTCATCGGAGAGCAACTCTGAGGAGTTGGTTCTCCTCCCACATTTATGTGAGTTTTGAGTGTAGAACTCAGGTCACCACGGTTCCGCAGCTAGCCCCTCTGCCCTCTGAACCATCTCACTAGCCCTTCTAACAAGGGATGAGACTTTGGAGAGAAGAGTCCTGGGAAATGAAAGAATGATACCATGACAAAAGTTGGGGAGATACTGCCCATACTGATATTAGAAGAGCGGTATGGAAGAGAGCCGGTGGAATACTTACTTTGCTATGTTAAAATCTTCTTTTCCCTAGTCACCATCCAAACATTTTCTCTTAGCTGGAATTAACCAAAAGCTAGTAACATGGAAAGTTGAATGATGTAGCCCATAATGTTAGCCTTTGGGCACATAGAAGACAGAGAAAGATAGAAAAGACTTCTAGGACCTAGTGAAGGAAGAAGAAGGAACACCCTTTGCTCACCGTCATGAATCAATTACATATCATACATGAGCAAAACCATTTTAATGGAAGCATCAGCTGGCAAACTTGTAGGACTTATACTCAGCACCTGCAATAACCAAGAGATAAGCATCTGATGTTTTTAGCCCACAGTTTAGATTACCCACTGATTCTATACATATTTGCATTCTTACTTAAGCAAGTAACAGTGACAAGCAGCCACCATATGAATAAATATCTAGTGAATTCAATAATTCAATAAATGCTAGTGAAGCAAAATGTTCTACTTTTCTTTAATATTTGAAATATTAGCATTGCACAAATTGCTTCTCAGTAGAATGACTATTGGATTAGCATATCAAAAAGTTTATTCATTCAAATTGGACAAAGTTTTTTTCCCTCATATTCTTATTGGGAAAATAGAGGAATCAACAAATGGGCTCCTAGGTAGTGTTTCTGCTCTCATGGACTTTGGCTGATTTCAGCGTGGGGTTTGACACTTATGAGTCATTGCTATTTGTTCACTCATTCTCTCATTTATTCAGTAGTCACTTCTTGAAAAGTTCACTAGACATGAGACAAATACAAAGTGTACTTGTCTTGTTCAATATTATATGCTAGTTTTGGAGGTAGATAAGAAAGAAGTATATATTTTAATAAAACATGTGCAGATTATGATCGACTGTGCAGGAAATGAAAACAGTGAGGTGATGAAATATAATTAGGGAGAGGACAATCTTGAGTAGATAAGACAGTCAGAGAAAGTTCTTCTTGCGTGAAAAGAACACAAAAGATCCTGAAGGATTGGGAGGAGCTAAAACTGAAAAGAGCATGAGGAATTGTAACTCAGGCAGAGGGGAACAGCAGACACAAAGACTTACTGGCAGGGCACAATCTGGGTCTTATGAAAATGTACCCTCTGTTCCCTCAGGGTAAGACGATCTGAAGTTTGTCAAGAAATATGAATTCCTGGGGACCGCATCCCAGATGGAATACATGGGATGAGACTTGGAGAGGAGAGTGCTGGGAAATGGGTGAATGGTATCAGGACAAAAGTTGAGAAATACTTCCCATAAAGAACAATCTATTGTATTTATTTTATGGAGGAGTGTATCTCAAGAAGATAGGAGATCAGTGTAAAAATGTTATGTCATTTGTTGGATTTTCTCTAGTGCTCCTTTCTAAGGTGTCAAGTTCTTAGAAGCAGTGACCAAAGTTACCAATACTCAATGTGTTGGACATACCCTGCTTCATAGGCCCTTGGGACTGGCATCACCTTTTCATATAAGCGTTTAGACGTTGTCAGCTGCTGAATTCTAGAAATGCCTCTCCGACGTTCCCATTTCCAGATTATTCAATCAAACACTAATGTAGGTATTGCCACAAAGAGACTTTGCAAGTGAAATTCTGAAAATGGGACCTGACCATGGTAGTCAGGATTACTTAGGCAAGTCCATCATAATCACATGAACCCTTATGAACAAGGAAAGAAGATGCCACAGAAGAGGAAGGCCAAAGAAGTACCAAAAGAGACAGAAGTAAAGTGCAAGAAATGAGAACATAGAAAACATGAGAAGGAATAAAGGCAGCCCCTCAGTACAAGGCCAGCCCCTGACTGACAGCAAGGAAGGAAATGGGGCTTCCCCCCAACAACCACAAAGAACTAAATTACTTCAATAAGTCTGGAAATGGATTTTTCTCAAAGCTTCCTGTTCAGCCAACAGTTTGACTTGTGAAATATGAAGCCGAGGAACAAGCTACATTCACCAGGATTTTGACCTACAGAAACATAAGATAATGTATTTGGGTTATTACAAGGTGTGTGGTTATAGTGGCAATGGAAAATTCATACAAAATTCAGACTTAGGACTACCAGCCTGAAGGCTATTCTTTATATCATCATCATTAGGATTCCCAATAGGGGTTTGGTACAACAATTCACTTTTTAGCCTTGTCACACTTGTAAGACTTACGTTCCACATCTGTAAAACAAATAAAACCATTCGTAACTCAAAGTGGGTCTGAGATTCTAATGATACGCTAGTACTGAGAAAACTTTGACATCTTATGCAGGCATCCACGTTTCTTCCACAGGTTTGCATATATCAAGGGTGGCTTTGGACAAAGAATTTGAAAGTTAGTTTTCCTCATTTGTTACAAATTACGTTGCTTGGGAAACAGAATTAGATGATACCAGGTGGAATTAGAAATTAAGATAGAAGCATTTGTTATCTGCGTTTGGGGTCAAATTGTATGGAAAGAACGAATATTGGTCTAGAAAGGGTTAGCTAAAATGCACTCATTCCATGGGAACTTTAGAGCTGAGATGTTCATTCAAGTTGTCTAGGGGATGAACCCAGGGTCTTGACCTTTTTTTCTTTTGGAAGATCATCATTAGATGAGGTTACTCGAGGAAGAAAACTTCGCCCTAGTCCACCATGCTAGACTCAGCTGAGGCAGACTGATGAGGGTTAACAGTCCAAAGCACTCCCAGAAGCTGGGAGTGTAAGCTGTTCCTTTCTGAAAGGAAATCTGGGTGATTTGTCTCAGTGTTCAATACAATATCGGTGATCTCTGTGTATCTATAGTATGAGATTTTCCTCCTATTGCACACAGGAAAGCTTATCTTTGCAAGGTCCAATTTGATTTCTAAATCTTCCTCGTGGCTCAGCAATTCAGTCTCATGGAAGAGAAATGGTATTCCATTATAGTATAAGTATCCCAGTCTGAACTCTCACCAATCTCTGGGATCAGCTTATTCTAAGAAATTCTGATGCCTATAGATTCCAGGGCCTGCTTAAACCTTCTGGTGAAAGTATCTGCCAACACCAGGCCAGGGAGATATCACCAGTAAAGAACTAAGGAGAATCCCTTAGGAATCCTTTAAAATGTTTGAGGCTAAATGCTCAAATGCTCCAAATAACCACTTTCATCTCCCAAAGCTACACTTTGTTGGACTAAAAGGGTACATTTTGTGCACTGGTAGGCACAGAATTCTGGTAGAATTTCAAGAAAGATATTTTAATATTTCATTTTATTAGATCTCCTCTCTCTTCCAAGTGCTATAATCAACGACAAATGTCCTATGACCTTGGAGTGTTTTTCTACTTTCTCCTATCCTTTCAAGTTATTTTGGAATGTGAGAGCTGAAATGTTATAATAATTTGTGGAAGATTAATGGAGGAAAAGACGTGACTTTTAAACACACTGTTCAATCCTAATCCTCACTCCCAGGTATCAGTTTCATGATTTTTGGAAGCAGCGTCAATTCTATCTTATCTACTAGAAATATTGCCATTTTCATCCTCAGTACTGGAAAATATTAATATGGGCTGAAACTTTTGGCATAATCAAGTAATCATAATTTGATCCACGAGATTTGCCTGTGGGCATACTCCTTTCCAATAATTTCCCAAGTGAGTACTTATTATGTTGACAAAACCATGAAGGAGACATATTCCCATTTATTGGAGACATATAAAGAGACTGTAACAATCATCACAAAAAGGAAAAAATGCCTCCATATTCTATGAATTTCTTTGGGCGGGGGAACAGCAATGATAAAGAGAAAAAATATAAACATTTTTGAAGACGAAATATGTTGCCAAGACTGAAACAAGAATGAACCCCAATCTTCGTCTTTCAGCAGGTGCAAGTTACTATGAGGTCCATGTAATTTACTGTCCAAATCAGGACACTTCATGTCTCCTGGGTAATAGATATAAACCATGCCTAACACAGGTACACTGAAACACATACTTTATTAAAAGTTCTTAGCACAAGAATTTCAAAGTTCTGAGGGGGAAAAATCATTTCAACCTAAAACTCCCTGGAGAAAATACTAAACCACTGTGCATACAGAATGATGACTTTTGGATATGCAAGGACATCTGATAATGTTTGGGCAATCAACATTTGGTTCTGGGGCAAACATCATTTGTTTCAAGAAATGTTTGCAAAGCTTACCAGGTTTTACCCCTTAGAATCAATATACAAACCAATAATAATAGCCTTAGCAGTGATTACAAATTAGAATATAAATGTCATCTTGCTAAAGAAAAGTATAATTGACAATAATTGGGAAATGAAAGTGAAGGAAGAGTCAGTGAGCTGAGAGCATCGTTGTTGTTTAACAAATGGGGAGGAAAGAAAAAGAGCATATGATTAATAGTCCCACACAGGGAAGCTGATAATGCTATGTAATGTTACAGAGGTGACCACTCTACCACTCTTGTTTTTTTTTTTTTCTTTTTTATCTTAGGTGGGATACATATAGAAGAGAAGTGAAGATTAGGTGAGTCAACTAAATCTACATATACAAATCAAAAAATAGTTTCACAATCTTAAGGTTGATGCATAAATTAAAATGTGCATATAAGCAATTCACTGAGAAGTATAATAGTGCCTATCAGTGACACAAAGTCAGGAGTAACCATTTCTTCCAGAGAAGGCAACTGTAGTTTTTTCATCATAAGTTCTTGCATGCTATGCTGTGTTTAAGCATATTACTTTACACATATTCATTAGCTAAGGCAGGGACAGTGGAGATGCAACATCAGCAGCTTGGCTTCTGGGAAATGGCACCATTCATTACATTAAATGAAATGTGGCTTATTTGGAGTCTACCAGCACTGTAGCTTTGATCATATTTAATTTGTAATTTTTTTTTTGCTTTTGTAATAGGATAAAAGCATACCATTTTAATACTTAGTTTTAGGTATGGACATTTACAAATGCATTTAGAATAAAAATATACAAGCCAATTTAAAATTGGTTAAACACTTTCCCTCTATTTCATCAACATCACTGGAGTTTGGAGATAGACCACTTGCCTGTAAGGGGAAGAATCACTTTGGTACTAACTCATTACTCAGGTTCGGGTTCCATTTGTCTTCTCTGAAACGTTCCCTTAATTCTATAAGCAGAATTGATGGGCCTCCTTTGGGTCCCACTGTACATTATACATGCATTTATCACAGCTCATGTTTCTCATATTAGAGCTATTTGTTTACACAAATGTTTGTTTATGATTCTGAGATTAAGAGTGCTTATGAGTGGGACTCATAGCTTATTCTTTTGTATCTTTAACACTCAGCTAACAGTTAGCGACATACAAAGGGCCCAAGCAATGTTTGCTGACTCAATAGGTAGAAGCAGCAATGTTATTCCCCTAGCTTTCTGAGTGTCCTTCAAGTGCTGCCCACCAAATTGAAAAGACCCAGGGTAATTAATCTACCACAAGCAAAAAGCTTTTTAGAAACATTATGATGAAGAGGGCTTTCTCTGAGATACAGGGAAGCAGGTCGTTCTAATTGCACACTTCCACTGCCATGGAGCTGATCCTGCCATGCCTCCTTCACCATGATGCATTCTACCTCCTCAAACCTTGAACTGAGTCAAACACTCTCTGAAAAAAGATGGACAAGCAGGTTGGTTCAGGGTATAAAGTGCTTACTATGCAAGCCTGATTCCCTGAGTTGAATTCCCAGAGCACATACAAAGGTGGAAGGAAAGAAGTGACTCCATGAAGTCCTCCTCTCATTTCCACACATGCACCATGGCGTGTATATGCCCTGCGCCACTCCCCCTCCCACTATGTTCTTAAAAAGACGAAGAAAACTATTCTATTTATAATAGATTAAAGAAATCATAAAAATGGTTTTAACCTCTTTTCCTGACCACCTATACCCTGTAAAGAAAAGATTATGGTGCCTTTATGTTGAGATACAGTACACATTGGTGCAATGGGAAAATATTGTAGTGTACGATGGCTCATCATAGTTACACACATAGTTACATCTTTGGTAAGATACCTGACAGCCCAATGTTGCACTATATCACTCTAGTAAGGAAGGTTAACCTTTCCCTTAACTCCATTCTTTTTTTTTTAATTTAATTTAATTTAATTTTACAATATAATTCAGTTCTACATATCAGCCACGGATTCCCTTGTTCTCCCCCCTCCCTTCCTCCTCCCCTTTCCCCCAGTCTACCCCCCATTCCCACCTCCTCCAGGGCAAAGCCTCCCCCAAGGACTGAGATCAACCTGTTAACTCCATTCTTATCCTACTAACAATTTATCCTTTACTCATATAAAAATGAACCTTATTATTATTCGTTCTCCTTAAGAGAGATGACAATACTGTGATACAAGAAAATGAAGGAGCATTGCTCTCTCTCTCTCTCTCTTTTTTTTTTGTTTGTTTTTTGAGAGGGTTTACTCTGTGTAGTTTTGCTCCTTTCCTGGAACTCTCTTTAGAGACCAGGCTGGCCTCGAACTCACAGAGATCTGCCTTCCTCTTCTTCCCGAGTACTGGGATTAAAGGCATGTGCAACCACCGCCTGGCTCCTGTCTCTCTTTCTATGGCTAGGTTGAACGGAGGAAACAATAACTGTATTTAGCACCATACTCTGATTGTTCAAAGTGGCTAAGATTGTTGGGACTGTTGCTTTCTCCAGGCACTCACTTGCCTATTCAGTTCTTTAGCAAGACTTAGGAGGAGGATGGTTCTCTATGCATCATGGATGAGTCACACGACATGGCCCTGACCAACCAGTATCAGGCAGAGCATCCTGTGACTTATTTCCTGGACAATCTGCCTGTGTTACTTATAGCTTTACAACCTGGCTTTAACAAAAGGAAACATACTGTTTCTATTGATTACAACTTTTAAAATGGACCTACTTAACTCACAGACAGGCTTTTAAACAAAAGTATGAAGGCTCCTTCTGAGTCATTAACACTGCCTTTGCTACTTTATTCCTTAAATTTTCTTTGTTTTATTGTTACCTAAGTTATAGCACTTTCTCAAATGATGATATCTGAGACCCATTTTGTTTGATGGTAAAGCAGTTTTACCCTACACACCTTCTAAATACCTCACTAATGGTGATACTCACTATAGATTTCTTAAAAAAAACAGAAATAAAGCCAAAGTTTTAAATTTACATTGTTAGATAGTAACCTACTTATAAACCTTTGAAAAAATATGTTCATTCAGTTCCTTCTGAAGGCATTTTATTTTTCACTGACGTTATTTCAAAACACTCCTAAAAATCCAGATCAGGAATTTATGGAAACATTTTATTCTCTTGAGTTATGGAGTTTATAATGAAAAAGACTATAACTTGTCCTCAACTGGGTGTGTAACAAGAATACATAAAGAATATTAAGAATCCCTTTGAACTGATTTGTTTCATCTGTCATTTCACTTAGCTCAAATTTCCTTTAAACTAGTAAGGCCTTTTTTAAAAAAAAGTCCATTTGCAATTGAAACATTAAATATAGACTAATTCCAAATAGTTTTCATTATCCTAAGACCAGATACTGTGACCTTAAGCTATTTCCCAATTGGTTCTGTAAGATGGAACAGAGGATAAAGGCACTGGATGCCAAGCCTGGCAACCTGAGTTCAATTCCTAGAACCCATGTAAAGGTGAAAGGAGAGTCATTAATGATTACTAATGATTACAAAGCAGTATTTCTTTACCTGGAATGGTAAGAAACAAGATCTTCCCTCAAACAGCTCTTGCTACTACAAGAAACTCAAAGAGTCGCTCTAGTTTCCACGATATGACTGCAAACACAGCCTTTCTGAGGACTGCTTGCTTGGATTCCATCGCGGACCTTCATTATTCTGTCTCTCAGCTGCTTTGGGTGAATTTTAGTGGACTTTACAGTGTGAAGAAAACCCAGTAATTGTTCACCAACAGATCCAACACTAATCAGTTTGGGGCAAGTTATTTAACTGTTCAAAAATCTATCCTTTTTATGCAGAAAAATAGTGATAATACCACCTTTGCAAGGTTAAACATAATGATATACAGTTGATTCTCAGTATTTGTGGTTATACACTTGTGAATTTGCCTACTGGCTAGAAATTATTTGCATCTCCAAAATTACTATGTGTGACTCTTTCATATCCACTGAGATGAGAGGCACGGCAAAACAGTTAAGTCACTCCAATGACATGTTCCTGCTATAGTCAAATAGGGCAATGCTCTGTTGGCTTGCTTTAGCTGTCATATTATAAACAAATGTGTTTTGGGGGGGTCAATTTAGTGGCTCCTAATTTTTGCAATTTCATGCTTCTTTTTGAAGATTTTGCTTCAAATTTCATTCCATGTGTAGTACTGAAGTGTTTTCTAGTGTTTCTAAGTGCAACCAGTCTAGTGCTCTGTGTTTAGAGTGACTTGTTAAAATATGAAAATTGGCTGTATTATAAATACCTGGTATTTAGGAGGCTTTCAGTAAACACACACTCTATTGTCTTTTCTCTATATGCAGAAGGATAAAACAATATTTTTTTTCAGGAGCGACTGGGAGGTGGCTGTTGAAACTGTTCTTAGAGTGTTTTCATGAAAATATAATAGGAACAATTAAGAAGTCCACCTTTTTTCTTTTGCAATGAATTGTCAGTGTCTCTCTGTTACCTGGCACTGTACACATATACATTTAAGATTAACTCTTGTGAAGTAGACAAAAGAGGATCTCAGATGAATTCCCCCATCTTTCAAGGAGATAAATTATGAATCCTGACTCTGAATCTTTACATGTAAGGAAGTTACCTGGAGTAACTGCAGAAACAGGAGAGTAAAAAGAACCACATCATGATGGGGGAAGAACATCAGTAGAGAGAGGCTAGTAGGACACAGGTGCCATGAAAGGGGAAATGGAAAAAATTCGGGGAGAGGGAGGATTTCAACTGGCATGGAAAGAGAGAGAGGGTAATACAAAGATGGAGGGAGCGTGAAGGCTAAATAATACTAAGGATGTTGAAAAAGGTGTAGGTAAACATTCTTTTATGTTTACCTAAAATACATACATACATATATGTATGGCACATAGAGTTTAAGTGCAGTTATGCCACATGTGATGGATGATATTGCTGTGCTCTAGAACTGTAGACCATTTAAAAAAAAACCAAATTTCCAGTATCAGTCATGGAAAACTTTCCCTTACTCTGTTATTCAGGGAAGTCCAAGAGAATCCCAAAACATAGGCTATTGCTATTGGCTATGATTGCCTCTTCGAATTTGAAGGTAAGGCCCTACTTCTGGAGATACCATACATGTCAGACATAGGAGTTGGAGAAATTAGTCTGGAATTGATCTGGAAGTCTACTCCCTGTGGGCTAGCTCTCATGGAATCTGAAGGTTCTATGCAAGCTTCCAATGGAGGAAAGCAGTCAATACTCCTACCCAGCTGGAAAGCCCCTGGATTATAATAACAACTAGTACAGCAATCTGTCCTTAACTATGTAATAGTGGCACTTTCATCTTGAGGGTAACCAACATCCATTTAATTGGACTCAAGTCCTACTCAGTAGGAAGAAATTCATGCTTGATACCATAAACCCGACTAACTACCAGTGACTGGTTAGGTCATGGACCCTACAGAACCTACTACTGTCATTTGCCTAAACCAATATAATTTCTAACTGTATTTGAAATACAAAATGAAGTCAGTAAGTTGTACACACACACACACACACACACACACACACACACACACACACTGAACAACAATAATTAAAGAAGATGAGGTTATAAATTTGAGAGGGAGGGGGAAATGGGAGGAGTTGGAGGGGAAAGGGGAGACATGGAAATGTTGTGAATATGGTATTCATATATGAAATCCCCAAAACATCAGAAAATTAAATGAAATAAATGGTTGAATTAGCCTTCTGTACATCTCAATGTAGAAAGAAGCATTCAGTTTTAACCAGGGTTTGTTGGTACCTTTGCACTACCTTGGAAACATTTAAATTGGGTATGACTCACTCTTTAAAAACTCGTTTTCCTCTCTTTTTATATTGGTATGCTGAGGTCTTTTGTCAGGTAAAATTATTTTATTTCTTTCAACATATGTTTCAGTTTTATTCTGGGCAGCTTGTTCTTTTTACATTGCTTGGGCTTGTTTATATCTGTCAAGGACTGAATGGCTCTTTGGCTTTGCTATTATGCAGTTCAAATTATCCTAATGCACCTGTTAAGTTAAAGTGGTTATGCTTGCGGGCTCTCAGTGAATCAATTTTGCTGCTGAATAATGAAGTACCTCAGGTTTTCCATATTTCTGTGTCTACTTAGAAGCCAGAGAAATGAGTGTCCTGACATTTTTCAAGGTGCCTGATGGTCCAAATTGTTGATTGAGGATATAGCAATAAGAGAATAAAAGTTGTTTAGATTCTACATTTCATGGCACAATTCTCAGTTCCAGCTATGAGCCAGATGTCTGATTTTTCTAGGAGATGTGTAAATCCAGTATTTTAAGCTAGAAACCCTTCAGGATGCAATTGAGCCATCTTGTTGACTATTTTGAAGAACTTATTTCACTAAAAATTTACACAGCTGATGCCTGGCATTATATCTGCTCTCTCATGCAACTTTCCGCCTCTGTAGAGGTCCAGCACTCTCCCTTCCATAGGCAGAATTTCCCAACCATTTTTTTTCTTGTGGTGACACTACTCACTGCAGGATGTCAGCAGCATCTTTGGCCCCAGCCTACTAAAGTGTAGCACCTTCACTGTCCAATGATGAAAATAAAAAAAAAATCCCAGTTTCATTAATTGCTCCTTGTAGTGCAACAGGGCTTCATTGGTGAGCATTGGTTTAGGGAGAGGGGGTGTATTCCACATCAGATGGGCAATTTTAGAGTTTCCTGTCTCTGTAAAGTAAATGGCCTCCAGGTCGGCAACAGAAGTTCATCAGTGTTGGAGGTGTTCACTTGGTTTTTCTAAGGGGAAATGTGGCTACCACACAATTTAATTGTTCTCTGCCATTTTTTATGTTGTTCACTGTCAGGATCATCACCTGTTATGTGCCTTGGTTTTTGTGTCTGCATACTGCCACTCACAGTTTTGTTTTTTATTTTTATTTTTGCTTTTACTTTCTATCTTGCCTCACAGAGGACAGCAAACATTGCAGCTACTGAAGGTGAAGAACAGCCTGACCATCTCATTTTCATTTTTTCTCCAGATTTCAATAGCCAGGATTTCCCCCGTTTTAATAATTCCTCTCTCTGGACCTTGTCCAACCAAGCTAATTAGCTTACATAGAGACTGAATATCACTCTGCTCAAGAGTAAAGATTCTGCTCACTTATCAAGAGCGGCTGTTGAGTTTCTAGATGCCCTCATTTTCTTGCAAAATACTGCTAACAACACTATTACTCTTACATCATTATTGACAATCTTAAATGAGCTAGTATCCTCATAGTGCTTGAACAGTGGCAAAAAAAAATATACACCAATGGGAAAGTACATCTTTCTCTGTATCTGCTTCTGAACCCATGGGAGTTAATTGACAACATTAATTTGTAGATAACTGATAGCAATGCAAGAGGATTCTCATCTGTGGACATAAAGATGTCCAATCATTGATGCTGCTGTCATGTCACCTACTTTAGTCTAACGTGCTTCTTCATGTAAGGGCCACGGGAAGCTGACATCTTTGGCTCTTCTTCCTTTTAATATCCATTTGCTCAATCTTCTGAATTTCAAAAGGATTCATGTTTCTTTATTGGTCAAATCTGTCAGGCCTTGGCCTTGCTGTATGCTTAACAACCAGAAACTAGATTTGAAACTAGATTTGCCTGACTTTCCAGAGTCTATGTCACTTGTCACAGTCTCTCTTCACATCCCAGGATGCTATTTCTCTCAATAGCCTGCCATGTTTTAGCTAGCCCTTTTTGCAGTATAATTTACTAGTCAATGTTAGTGTCTATCTGAAACTGGATGTACAAACACCTGTGCTTTCCATATCAACCTGCATTACTTACCTATTGCTGCGTAGCAGATTATCCCGAACTTAACACCTTAAGACAGCAGATGGTTTGCATGGTTCATGCATTCAAACAGTGGTTCCTCTGGCTCTGGGACTCTGCTATATCGAAATCATGGCATCAACCAAGGCTGTAATCTTGACGAAGTGCAAATGGGAAAGAATCTACTTCCTGACTCACTCCCATACTGTTGTGACAGTGTCTGTTTCATTGAAAGGTTAGCTCTCTGCTGTCCAGCTGTTGGCTCAAGGCCACCATCAGCTCCTGTGGTGTGAACATTTCCAACATGGCAACTTGCTTTATCAACATATACAAGCTAAGAAGGCAATAACACCAGTTTGTTGAAGTGAAATTCTATTAGTCTAATAATTTTCAGCAAGACACTAAGTTATATTCAAATTTAGTGGAAGAGGCTATACAGAGATGTGGGATGTGAAGACCAGGAAGTGGGAATCACCCATGTACCATCTAATAAGTTAGCTCATTGCACAATCAAATGTGAATCAAATCTTTGGGTTCCATCTGAACACAAATGGAAACAAATCTGAAGGGATATATATTATAACCATAATCCGAACTTCATCAGATCTAGCAAAGAAGGGTAGAAAGTAGATAACATTATTATTTATGCCCAAATATAATATGTACCATAGTCTTCACCTGCTGACACCAGATCTCCAGCTTTTCCCTGGATAATGAATGACTTTGTTTACTTCTGAGTCTACAAGGAGTACTTCACTTTGGTTTTGGCTGTGCTTTTTAAGAAAAAAATGTTTTCTTTATAACAGTGGCCATGGTCATGATGGCTTTTCACAGCACTAGAAACCCTAAGACAGTGTGTTATTATTCACCCCCACTCCATCTAGTAAGATTGCAGCATTAATTGGCTTTAATGGTACTAGATCACATGGCTGTGGAGCTCTTGTTAATTCTTTTCCCAGAAGTTTCTGTCACTGTGAAATGAGACTGCTTTCCACATCCTCTGAGAAAATTCTGAAGGACTGTGAAACTCCTTAAAGGTACAGTCCCTTTAAGAAGAACGAGTTTCCTCAAATGGTCAAAGACTGCAGATTATTTCCCCGAGTTGGTTGTTTCTCTCAGCATTTGTGGTGGTTTGTGTTAGCATTCAGACTTGCCCCTTGGGGACCTGGCCAGTGCACAGGTGATACTTTGGCCTGCTGAGGATCCTGATAGCATCATGCACTCATTGCTGCATGGTCTCTCTGTGCATGTGCTGCATCTCCTCATAACGGGCGGAGCCCTGCTGGAGCTCTCTCTCTGTCTCTGTCTGTCTGTCTCTGTCTCTGTCTCACCACTGGGTCGCATCTGTACCTCCTCTCCCCCACTTTCCCATCTCCTTTTCTTTTCTTCTCTTCTTCCTCTTCTCTCCTCAGCTCCCTTCTCTCCCTTCCTGCCCATAAACTCTCCACTTGAGTGTGGTCTGCATGGTGTATCTCTCTCCAGGGCTTGCACCCCACCTGCAGTGACCACAGTAGGCCATGCCCCTTGGTCCTTTGCTGCTACAACTGCTGCCCTGCCATCATGCTGCAGCCCGGGGTTTCCCTCTTTCCTGTTACTCCTTTCCAAGTTTTCTTTACAGCACCACCATGAGGTTCTGCCACTTGCACCAGGACGGACAATTCTGGGCTGCTCAAAGCAGGCTGGGCTGATAAGAGCAGCATTTGGCGCCACTGTCTCCAACACCTTGGCAGGAAATGTCTTTCATTCTTATGGTTTCTTACAGGCTGTCTTATACTATAAATTTAGGATTTTTCATTTGGTCAGCTGATAGTTTTCCAGGAAGATTTATTTGTCTTTCTATTAAAAAGTCTATTTCACATGTGCAGATGGAAATAAGTGACTGATGTAGCCACATGATTGTGTTTCTGACTGATTTTTTTTTCTGACTGATTTTTGAATGCTTGAGATTGTGTTCCATATATGTTCTGTGTGTCTTGGGGAAAAAAAAAGCATGTGACCACGTGGGCAGGCACCATCTTGGATAAGGTCAAAGACAGACAGGTCATGTGACTTTACCACCATATTTGATGAGGGGGCGTATGCAAGGCCTTAGGAGAGCAATGCTGTTTTTATGTTAACTGCTTAGGGGTCATTAGAAACTCCCATGACAGAGAAAGGCAGCAGCAACAAGGAAGCCACCCTGGTGTCTACTTTACCTAGCTCCTTAATAATCTTGCTTCTTTTGTTTATTTCTTGTGATGCAGCAAGACAATGACTTAAGTGGTCTGGCAAAGGGCTTGGAGAAGCTTCTGAATCCATGAATCTCGATCCTTTGGGAGTTGAAAAAAAATCTTTTTACAGGGGTAGCCTAGAACCACCTGCATGTCAGATGTTTACATTGAGATTCTTAACAATGACAAAACTACAGTTGTAAAATGGAAATGGGAAAAATTTTGTAATGGAAGGGGGCACCACAACATGGTGAACTATATTGAAAGGTCAAAGCGTTGGGAAAGTTGAGAACCAATGACTTAGAGAATGTCTCTTGTTACGTATGTAAGATCTATTCAGGCTTAAGAATGTATGTCTAGCCTCCTTGTCTTTGCTAACTTTGTTAAGCTTAAGCTATTTGGACAAACTGAGTCATAGAAAAATTTTTATTTTGATACTAGAAGAGCTTTAATTTAAAATCATTATTTTTAGGGCTGAACCTGACAGGAATAAATTGTAACATCCTAGTCTTGTGAAAGCTGCTGGTATATCAAAGACAGATAGGGAACACAAGTTAAGTGCTGCTGATATAATTAATCACAGGGGTAAGCTTTACTTAGTCCCCTTGTATATGTTTTCAGGGTTGAGCTTAAAACAAGTAACTAGAAACAAAGTTGTCTATCCAGATATACCTGGGCAGATTTCAAATACTTCAGTGATCTGCAGAATATGGCATTTAAAATGTTGATCAAAAAACTTATTATATCAGACAGAGACTCCCAGATCCTAGCAGTGACTCAAGGCCTCTGAAGATTACAAGGTACCACAATGTCTCCACCTGGATTATGGCAATGCTGACCACTGGATAAGATGTCCCAATGTGACACCTGCCACCAGGACCTGGCCCAGATTGTGGACAAGCAGCAGGACTTTGGAGAATTGATTGCACCTTTTTTGTCTTGACAAAATAAGATCAGTCCTCCCGATGTTCTTTCACAGGAAGAACTCTCACCTATGGACCTGGCAGCTGACAATTGATACTGTTCTGATACTTCTGATACCCATGGAGACCTGGATATGGCTAACTGGGAATGGACTTGTCCCTGTCCAAATCCATAATAGATTTGGAAGTCTGCACTCAGGTATAATTTATCTTTTTTTGGATCTCTGATAGTCTTTTTTTTTTTTTTTTTGGTTTTTCGAGACAGGGTTTCTCTGTGTAGCTTTGCGCCTTTCCTGGAGCTCACTTGGTAGCCCAGGCTGGCCTCGAACTCACAGAGATCCGCCTGGCTCTGCCTCCCGAGTGCTGGGATTAAAGGCGTGCGCCACCAACGCCCGGCCGGATCTCTGATAGTCTTGATGACTAGGCTAGCTGTAACTTTTTCAGCTTGGCAGCAACAAACAACCAGATTCTTCTACAAGGCTATAGCCAGATTGTTATTTCCCCTGGTTATAGACTTAAAGGTGTGTTTCACCAGGCGGAAACCAGGCCCTAGGAAAAATATTCATACCCTTTAACCCAAAGCCATAGCCTTTTGCTATGGCACCAAGATATAAATCTGTTCTAGTTGTTTTACAGACACTTGCAGGTTCCTGTACAGGTCCACCTCTCCTGTCAGACTTGTGCCAAGGCCAGACCCTTAGAGGCCCTCCATATACACCATCGGCCACTGCACCAACAGAAGATACCAAACAGGCAAATACTGGCAGGTTAACATCACCCACATACCCACTCATATTATCTTACAATTTGTTGACACTTTTACAGGATGAATAGAGGCATTTCCTACCTTCAGAGAAACAGCAAATGTGATGAATAAGGTACTCCTGAAGAACACATCATCCCTCAGTTTGGTGTGCCAGCTCATTAAACTCCTGGGACTTCACTGCTGGTACAACCTCTCCAGACTCAAGTGGGCACATACCCAGCAACTGGACAGCAAATGTGATAGCTCAGCAACTTGCCTTCTCAGCTCCCTCAAGGGGTCTCTAGGATGACAGCTAATTGAATGCTTTTTCACTCATACCTCCTGCTGTGCATGACCCCAACTTCCAACTTCCCCCTTCCCACTTTGTCTTAAGTCAGCAGGCAGTCTCGAGAATTCAGTGCTCCTCATTCCCACCCCACTTGCCATCCGTAACTCACCCTTTTTATAATGATCAAAAGGGAGGAATGTTAGCATTCAGTTTCACCCCTTGGGGACCTGGCCAGTGAAACTTGGCCTGCTCAGGGTCCTGACAGCATCATGTGCTCATTGCTGCATGGTCTCTCTATGCATGTGCTGCATCCCCTCATAATGGGCAGGGTCCTAACAGCTCTTTCTCTCTCTCCCCCCACAAGGTCACATCTGCACCTCCTCTCTCCTCCCTTTCCCACCTCTTTTTCTCCTTCCTCTTCTCTCCTCAGCTCCCTCCTCTCCCTCTCCCCCCATTAAAACTCTCCATGTGAGTGGGGGTCTGCATGGTATATCTCTCTCTGTGGTTCCCATCTGCTGTGACCACTGTTTGCTGTGCTCTTTGGCTCCACCTGCCAAGGCTGCCATGGCACCACTTTTAAAATACAACAGTTTTGAATGAGAATGGCCCCAAAGGCTGATATGTTTCAATAGTTGGTCTCGAATTAGTGCAACTGTTTGGGAAGGATTAAGATGTGTGGCCTTGTTGGAGGAGTTGTGTCACTGGGGGTGGGGTTTTAGGTTTCAAAAGCCCACTCATTCCCACTTAGATCTCTCACACATGTGCCCATACATGCTGAAATAAAACCCGTCATTGTTCTAGGCCAGAACTTCAGAGATGAAAGCAAGACTGTCATAAGTTTGTTGCATCCTCCTTCCTTTTGTGAAGACCTAGACTTGACTTTTCAGGCTCTATCTTAGGGATAGGTTAACTGGCATTTCAGTTAGCTCTCCAGTTGGAGAAAGTGAGTCAATTCTGTGACAATACAGACCCTATTTTAGGGTAGGGCCACCATCTCAGATCACCTGCTGTCCTCAGTTCCAGGAAGGCCCTCAGGAATGTGCCATGACAACTAGAACAGATACAGAGCAGTATCCTCCTGCAGACATCCTGCAGTTTATGGCCCTTGAAGATATCTAGATAAACCTGCTGAGCAATCCAGATAATCCTGTTCAGTAAGTTGTGGTTCCCCGCCAAAAGTCTAACCCAATGGTTTCAAATGTGGTTTCGCACCCAAAGTCTAGACCAATAGTTTCAAAAAAATCACCTTGCCCCATATCCCTTCTTCCCAATCCCAAGTTGCCAATTCCTGGCTTGTGGTTTTTCCCTATAAGAACTCTCTACACCTGGGCTCGTGGTTGTTGCATATTTCCTTCCATTTGCTGTGTAGTGACCCAGGTTGAACCTGAAAAAAGGACCCTTATGTGCTTGCATCGGAAACCGGCTCCTTGGTGGTCTCTGGAGGTTTTTCAAAATGGCTACAACACTTTAGATATATAGAAAATTTGAGGACACCCTATGCTATAAAGTAAGACCATGTTTCAGGGAACAAAAATAGTCATTGTGAAAAATAATACTTAAATATTATAACAAGAAATATCAAAAGTCTGTGAATTTGTCTTAAGCATTTGAATTCTAAAAAGTTATATAATATTAAAACACTATGTCAATTAATTTTTGGAGAATGTTACAGAACATATAGCCGGAGACTTGCTTTGGTGGGGATTAAGGTCCCAAAGAGGATGTGTAGAGTCAGTGTGTGTGTGTATGTGTGTGTGTGTGTGTGTGTGTGTGTGTGTGTGTGTGGTTTGTGTGTGTGCAGCACACACACAAACCACACACATGATGATGATGACTTGGATACTATCTGAGGGTGAATTGGGATGGCTGCCAGAGCTGTTTATTGAAAAAAAAGAACACACCTTTTGTACTCAATAGTTTAGCCTCAGGCAAGATTGAAAACAGACTCAATGATTCAGGGATGGAAAATGGCCATTAATTTCATTATAGCATTTTTCCTGAGACAAAGGTGATAAGTTCAGTAAGTATGTAAACGCCTATTGTTCTCAAAGATTCAGTAACTCCACCAGGTGCCTGCCCTCTTACATCAATGGAAGGGCCACAGGTTCCTCCTGTCAGAGAGAATGACTGCTTTTAGCAAGCGGGAACTTTCCTCAAGCCCTGGAGGGAATGGAGGCCCTTATCCAAATGCCTGCCCTTGGAAAAGGACTTCTCAGGATCAGACACTCCACTACAATTTAAGAGCCATTTCATCCCTAAAAGGGCATGATGCAGCATAAGCACTGAGCTGTTCCCTAAATGCATTCTTTTATGCCGTAGTCTTACTTATATGGGCCTGCTCCCCTTATAAGCTCCAAAAGGGAAGATCCTGATGACTTACTCTTTTTCCCTTATACTATATCATTCGGATTCCTCTATACACTTTAAGTGAACTCTTGCCCTTAATGGCCTCAGGCTGTGGATCTGGATTGTAGGTGGTTCATCCTTGGGGTCAGGTGAATCTCTAACTTGCCTGTTCTTGTTGTAATCAGGAGGACACAATGAGATTCCTGTGTGCAGTCATCATGCTATATGATTCCACCGTGGCAGGGATTTTTTCCAAAGAATTGTTTTGTTTAAAGAGGCTGCCGTTTGATACATTTTCCATCCTTCAAAGTCCATATAAAATTTCCCAAAGGAAAAGGCATAAGGGAACTCCTATAACACACAGTGAGAATCATTAAAAAAAAAATAAAGTAAAAAGGTACTGGGGAATTGTGGAACTTTGTCAAGCAGCAATGGTCGCCATGTGGTCCACACCAAAATATACAATCTGAAAGAAATACAATAAAGGTATGAATGTTTTTTTTCTTTTCTTTTTATTAAGAGATTTTTTATTTGTTTTACATATCAACCACGGATTCCCCTGTCCTCCCTCCTCCCAACTCCCAGCCTTCCTTTCCTGACCCACCCCCTATTTCCACCTCCTCCAAGGCAAGGTCTCCCTGGGGAGTCAGCAGAACCTGGTACATTCAGTTGAGGCAGGTCCAAACCCCCGCTCACTGCACCAAGACTGCACAAAGTGTCTCACCATAGGCACTAGGCTCCAAAAAGCCAGCTCATGCACTCGGGACAGGTCCCAATCCCACTGCCTAGGGGCCTCCTAAACAGTTCAAGCTAATCAACTGTCTCACTTATCCAGAGGGCCTGATCCAGTTCCATAAGGTCTCCTCAGCTATTGGTTTCCAAATGAATGTTTTTTTTTTTTTTTTTTAAATCGGTGGTCATTAAAGAAGAACTCTAAACTATGTAACTATGTATTTTTAACTTTTACTGTTGAAAATAAGTTTTCAGTTTGTCATGAAGCTTTTCTGAATTCCTCTGTGCATGGAACATTGAAACACATAAGTCCACAAAATTTGGAGACCAACAAGACAGTTTTTAATTTAATAGTCATAACAGAAACAGCATAATGAAATTATGTAAAAAAATAAGATTATGTTTGTAAGTTTGTTAAAGCAATTGTGTTAGCATTTAATAGGTAATGTGTTTTTAAATCAAATCATGTATTAAGCTGTTTCTTTTTTTGTTTAGAAAAGTGCCGGCTTCAAGGATGAATTGAGATGTATTTGTGATATTCCAGTAGGTCTAATTTTGATGTAACTTTCAGGTACTATAGTTAATGTGCAATTGAAAGTAACATTGTTGTTAGTATCTTCCTAATGAGTTACAATGACAAATTCTTAACATTTATATAAATTCATTCCTTTAAGAACAATTGGCAAAAAACATCTAAAAAGTCTAAGCAACTTATAATTGCTTATGTTCTCATTTCTTTTTCTTTTTCCATTTAAGTATGGATAAGCCTTCTATCCATGGATACAGGGTTGAGTTGGAATGGATGGAGAATCAGAATGAACCCTCCTTGAAGGCCAGAGGCCAGAGAAGAATTAAGCTGCTGAGCTTGTAAGGAGGTGCATGACCTGGACACATTTTTTTAGTTTGTTTCGTTTTGTTTTTTTACATATTTTATTTATTTTTATTTTATTTTACACATATGTGGGTTTTGCATGCAAGTATGTTTGTATACCATTTGCATGTCTGAGGTCCTTGGAGGCCAGAAGAGGGCATCAGACTCCTTGGAACTGGAGTTACAAATGGCTGTGAGCTGCCATTTGTATACTGGGAATCAAACCCAGATCCTCTGGAAGAACAGCCAGTGCTCTACTGCATCCCTCCATTAGCCACATTTCATATTTTTAATTATGAAGGTATAAATTGTTTATCTTAAGAATATAAAAATGAATAGAGATTATTTAAAAAAGTTCATAGTTCATTTTCTCCCCTGATCCTTATCTTTTAAAAGTAATGCGTATAAATTTTAATGCTCACACAGACATAAATACATTTATAGGTACTTATTTGAGGTTTATTTTTATAAAAAATATGTTCCTAAGATATACATTATTCTGTGAATTAGTTTTCTAAGTATGCATGATATGGATGGTGTTTGCTTTTTGGTAGGTACCCAATAAATTGCTACTGAAATATTTGTTTGTAAAATAGGGTAGCAACTTTATTGAAATAGAATTTATACACCATGCAATTTACCCATTTGACATAAAGAATTCAATGATCTTTAACAGCATCACAGAATTATGCAATCATTATTACAATGTTAGAACATTTAATCAATCCCTAAAGAAACTTCATACACCTTAGCATTTGCAATTAATTTCCCTTAGATCCACACCATTCCACTAGCACTAGGAAAATGATAATCTGTTTATTGTTGCTACGGATTTTCCTGTTCAGGACATTAGATACAAATGGAATCATGTAATAGGTATCCAATGTGGTTGATGCTCTTTGCTTAGCATATTTTTTCAAGTTTCATCCATGTTGTAGCATGTTTCCATATTTCCACATTTCCTTCCTTTGCATTGATCAATATATTGTATCAATATATCTCATTCTATTTATCCATTTGTCACTTGATGGGCATTTGGACTATTATAATTTTGAGCTATTATAAATAATGTTGCTATGAACAGTCATTCATATCACTTGTTTTAAAAGCACAAGTGACCTCATCATCTGATTAATATTTTCTCAGCTCTGGTCTTCTCCAGTCATACCACTCACAAGCTTCTTCTTCCCACTCCTCAGTAAACTCCTGGAGACTCAAATTTAGGGATGTGTCTTGGATAAATCTCCAATTTTTCACAAGGACTGTATCTTTTATGACAGGTGTTGATACCATAAACTAATTAAAAAATGAGTTGTTCCTCAAAAATGAATTTATATGCATCCTAACAACTCGTTTTTAATAGATACAGTAACGAAATATCCTTCCAGGATTAAAATACTAACTATCTAAACACTATATTTTCAGTTTAGTTCCTATTCTTTGCTTTATATCCAGTACCTGGCTTTCTTATAAATAACCTAAAAAAGTATGTCAAAGATGGCACTAATTACAATCCACAAAAAACACTTTTGCAAAAGAAGGATGGTACTGTATCACACATATTATCGCTCAAGTCACAAATCTGGTAAATTCCATAAACTTCCCCAACAGTGTAAATTAATCTATCTGGAATAACTCTCTATTTTGTCTTCTCATAATTCTCACTGTCATTATTTTAATTCCTCTTCAGACATGGTATTCCATGCTGCCTTATTTTCCTTAGCTTGTTATTATTCCCCTTTAATGATCCAGGCTAATATTAAGCCAAATTTTAAGCCTTCAAATCAAATGTCACCATCTCTGGAATGCCTTTTGCCTCTTTTCTATACAAGTTAGGTGAGATTCTTTTCCCCTCTGTCCCTTGGCAGCATATTTTTACTTCCCTCTCTTTTCTTTTTATCATATGCAACATTATAATGTATTCATTTGTTTAAATGCTGTTTTACTTTTTAAAATGTTATTCTTAAACTTTTTTAAATGCAGTAGCTCATATATTATTATAACCAAACAAATGTCTAGTTGATCAATGAATAAATAGACGTAAATGATCAAACCTTTATTAACTAATATGTTTGACAAACTAATTTCCTTATTGTGTCCAACTTATTTATTTCTACCATCAGTCTTAAATTCAAGGATGCTTACCTAAATATGAACTGTTTTCATCTTTGACTCTTCTATCCGATTTGATCAGTTTTAATGACTAAGTTCTGAATAATCGAGGGAATTCTTGAAATGTGTGTAAAAAGTCCATAAAGTTTCCATTAAATCTCTCTATGAAAATGAACTTTGTGTTTTTGTCCAGGGGTATGTAATGAAAACCATAAACTCCAATGGCTTAGAAAATTACATAGTACATTTTACACATAATAAGTCTTATGGAAGTACATTATGTAGCTCTAAGACTGTATCTCATCAATACTGTAAGTTTATTGTGGTGAAGAGACTAAATATGACTAGAGTTGTACACATTGTTTATTAATCAAACAGATGAATACTCCTAACAAAGAGCTTGAGAAACAAATGTTCTAGAGGATTCTGAACTTTTCATATAAGACAAAAATATGAGAACATAAATGAACAAAAAGGGGGAATGTTTTAAATGTTTATGAGACAGCTTTTTCACAGTTCTCTGTAACAGGTCTTTCTTTGGAGTGCCAGCTCCAGAATAATGACACAGAGACTTATTATTAATTATTAAAGCTTGGCCTTAGCTTAGGATTGTTCCCAACTTGCTCTTATAATGTAAATTAACCAATTTATATTAATCTACATTCTGCCACGTGGCTCATTACCTCTCCTCCATATTGTACATACCATGTCCTCCCTGTCCGGCTGGCGAATCTCTCACCTCTCAAATCCTTCCCAGAGTTCCTATCTCTGCCTAATAGTCCCACCTATCCTCTCCTGCCTAGCTATTAACATTCAGTTTTTTTGTTTGTTTTTTTGGTTTTTCGAGACAGGGTTTCTCTGAGTAGCTTTGCGCCTTTTGAACTCACTTGGTAGCCCAGGCTGGCCTCGAACTCACAGCGATCCGCCTGGCTCTGCCTCCCGAGTGCTGGGATTAAAGGCGTGCACCACCACCTCCCGGCAAAACATTCAGTTCTTTATTGAACCAATCGGAAGGTGCTTTAGGCAGGCGAGGTAAAACAGTGATATGTCTTCACACGGTGTGATCAAATATCCCGCAACAGTTCTCTAGGTTTATAAGGACTAGAAAAGAGTAGGTTATTTTATTTTATGAATGAGGACACTAATGAAAATATCAATTTGTTATCTCTGAGTTGTGATAACAAACGTCACTTTTTTTTTGCACTGAAAAGTCCATTGTTTTATTAAAGAACTATAAGAACCATAGTTCCAACAAACACAGGAGTGCTTTAGAAAATGCCTTGGGAGCCACCATCAAGTCAATAATTTTGAGTAGTATCTAGAAGTATAAAAATGGAATTGGCAGAAGCAAATATAAAATGCTACAGAGGGACTGAGCCTGGGAGGAGATGTTTGGGCCTCTGCTACAGTAACTGAGTGGCTACAGAGTGTTTACAATTGTGAAGGTCTGTTGGAGATGCCTAGTTTGGTCACTGGTGGCAGGGAGAAAAGAAGGTCTAGAGAACTCCTTGTAGACATAATACACATGGAATAGAAATCAGAAGTCTCTTTTGATAGTATTGAAAACTCTTTTTTTTAATTATTGCTTTCATTTTTGAAATTCATTATATATTATTTCTGCTTTCCCTTTCCTCCCTACAAACCCTCCAATATAACCCTACTTTCTCTCTTTCAAATTTATGGTCTCTTTTTTCCATTAATTGTTATTTCATACATATATGTGTACACACACATGAATATATATAAAAATATGTGTATGTGTGTGTGCGCGCGTGCGTGCATGCTTGTGTGCATGTGTGCATGTGTGTATTTGTGTGTGTGTGTGTGTGTGTATGTATGTATGTCTTACCAACAGGACTGCCTAAAATGAGCTGACCAAGGACAATAACAACAGAAAATTCTTTAAGACCTAAAGTGTGAAGAAAATGTTTTCCTTCTTCCATAGTTGAGGGTCATCTCCAGACTGCATCCTGTCTTACAGCAGCAAATTCTTCATAGAGGTTGCTCCACATTTACTCTTCACATGCAATACCCAGGGTAGAACCAAGGTAAAGTCAAGCATCCTGCTTTCTAATCCATATGTAGGCTCTGAGAGAAAGTAGGAAGTGGAGACAAATGTAGAAGAGCAATTCTCTTTTACTCAGGAAGGCTTCACTAGCTACCAAAATCAATCAGTCTATGTCGTCATTTATAGACAGGGATGAGCATCCAAGAATCACAAGGTCATGGAAGAAGGGATCAAAATAAAACAGCAGAGCAATACACTGACAGAAATCAGAACTGAGGTATGCATATATGAAATAAAGAGTACCTTCACTTTTTTTTTTCTGAGACAGGGTTTCTCTGTGTAGCTTTGCGCCTTTTCTGGAACTCATTGGTGTGCGCCACCACCGCCCGGCAAGTACCTTCACTTTTACACTCATCAAAAATGCATGCAACCCAAAAGAAGATCCTATCAAGAAGAAAAATCTTAGAAATTAAAAATAAATGTAACCCAACTTCTGAATGTAGATTGCAACACACTGAAATGAAAACAGGATCTCAAAGACATAACCATACTCCCTTATTGATTGCAGTGCTTTTCACAACCCAAATAGAGAATCAGCCTAACTTTTCATCAGGGAAGAAAATGTGTCAAAAAGAAAATGTTGTAAAAAGATTTCAACTGAGAGATGACAACACAGGACTAGAAGAAATCACTTGACCACAAGGACAGATAAAAGAGAGGGAGAAAGAAATGAATGACAATGAAATAAGAAAACAATAGGAAATATAGTTACCTAACCTACCAGTGACAACCTTATTTATTTATTTATTTGTTCATTTATTTATTTATCTGTTTATTTATTTATCTATTTATTTGATTCATATGCGTGTGTCTGTGTCTGAGTGTGGGTTTGTGTATATGAGTGCAGTGCCACATTTTAAAAAAGAATTAAAATTTAAAAGACACAATAATTGAATGAATAAAAACAAGATCCAACTAGTTGCTGCTTAGGAGAAACTAATTTCCTTTAAAGGACAATAACTCATGCAAATGGAATCCTAAAGAAAGCAAGAGCAACCATACTTAGTTAAAATCACTTTATATTAAAATCAGCAAAAAGAGGCAAGTGAAGTTAATATATAATGATAAGGGGATCAATTCAATAACAAGAAATAAAAATAATATATACATATATCCAATAATAGACCTAATAGGAGAGAGAGAAAGAGAGAGAGAGAGAGAGAGAGAGAGAGAGAGAGAGAGAGAGAGAGAGAGAGAGAGAGAGAGAGAGAGAGAATGGGGAAGAGAACCTAATACAAAAATAGAGTTCTAAAACTTCACTTTTAGTAAAGGACAAATCATATAGGCAGAATATCAACATAAAAATCTAGAAAAAGGCGGATAGAGTAATAAACAAATAGATATATGATGACAACTATGTTAAGTAATGTGACAAACACTAAAACAAGGAAGGGTAAGCACGGGTGGGCCTCTTTTAGAGATAGTAGACAGCAACAGATGCTCTGACCACATGAGGCTGCAGAAGCATTTGAATGAAATGAGCCTATGAGAACCCACCAGTGGGAGTGCATTCAGGCAGGAATGGGATTGGCAGGTTAGAGGACCAGCAAGGCAGTATCGAGACTAGAGTGCTACAAAAGAGGGAGAGAGGTGATGACCTTAAGGAGATAGCCACAGTCAAATCAATCAGAGTCTTGTGGACTGTCATAAACTGGTTATTTTATTTTATGTGTGTGGTATGAAGTCATTGGAAAGCTTGAAAAGGGAAGTGTGGACATGGCACATTTGTTTCTGCTTCACTTTAGAGGGAAAAAAATCTCAGAAGTGTGTAGATCCAAAGATACCATGAGAAACCCAGTACATAAGATAAAGTGAAAAAAAAAATTGATGGTGGTAGTGGAGATAGTGAAGGTGGGATGGATTCAAGTGTGTTTTGAAACTGGAGTTGATGGGATTTGGCTGATTAAGTGTATGGGGACATGGGGAGTAAAGTCAAGGTTGATTTCAAGTTCTGATGGGCAGATGGAGCCTTTTACTGAGATGGAAACAGGTGAAGAATCCAAGGGCTGGCTTTGTGCAAGTCATACAGGACATTTAAGTGGAGACACTGAGGACTTATTGACATAAGAGAGGCTATGTTGCAGGTAAATATTTGGATTCTTTAATATCTAGAAGTTTTTTTTTCAGCCATTGTCCCAGGTAAGCTACTCATTAAAAAAAAATATCTACTGTGTGATTTTTATTTTATAACTCATTTTTGAATTAGAGTTGCTGTTATTTCATACCAGAACCCACTGAAGAAGGAAACTGAAACTAATTCATAATTGCTGATACAAAAGCCATATGTAAATCAGCAGAAGTGTAGTTCTCTGTTTGCATATAATTAGCGTTTTCATCTAATCTTCTTTCCAATAATCTGATTTTCATCATTTCCAGAAAGGATTTTCCTATAGACACCATTTCTAGAATTTTTATTGTGACATCTGTTGAACAATTTCTCCTTCACATATGATCTAATTTGTGTAAAAATCCCAAATTCAATTTGCCCTCTACCTTATTTCTTTTTACAGGATCTCTGGCCTGTGAGGAAAAAGCGATTGCTTTCTTCTCTCCTCAGAGACACTTGGCAAAGCTGCATTAAGAATAGAAATGAAATCTGTTTGATCTGAGAGACGTGCTGTTTTGTAGATAATGAAAACAAATGAAGCATAACCATTCATCGAGTTTTTTCTAACCCAGATGGGGACTTGTTAAAGAAATCTCTCAATCAAATAAATTCTTTGATTTGACATTGAAGACCCAGAGAATTATGCAGGCAATGTTGTCACCCTCTCTGTTTTCATTTAAAGACAGATAAGCAAGGACATGTCATAGTTGCTGCCCATCTTCCATCATTTTCTGAGCTCTGGACATTTTAAATTTCAAGACCTCTGATCACCATCGCCTATTTTTAAACAACAAAAAGCTGGAAAATTATTTTTTCTTTATTGTCTGTAAGATAGATACCAGCACTGGACATAAAAACACTGGAGACCTTCATGTTTTAAATGTTTTTTTCTCCAAAGTTTCAAGGTCACTTTTTCATTGTTTTTTTTTAAAGGCTGTTATAAAAATAAATGAATTGCAGTAAAGAGAAATACCAAGTAAGTACAGCAGAAGGGAAGCCTCTGGCATTAAGGAAACATCAGGGATGAAAGGTGGGCTAAATAGCACCTGGTGGGTTCTGAAGTGGGAATTTTATCCACAGTTTTCTAGAAAGCATTATTAACTCATTTTGGAAAATGTTTGGAATAATCGACTCAAAGGCAGGTATGTATTTTTGAGTATTTTCACATGGTGATTTTCTGTCATATTTTGAACATCTTTCCTATGGGTCTGCGACCATTGTGCAGAGATGAGAGACTGGGAATCAGAGAGGAGAGGCAACTTGCTGATACCAAACACAATTCATACGAAATCCTTGCCAGGAAAACAGGCTCGTTGCTGACCACTAAGCTATCCAAATTCCTTAGTAGCATTTTTCCCTAGGGACACATTGGCAATTATTCACTTATGACAATTCAAAGTTATTTTATTTATGTAAATCAGATCATGTATAGTACATAATATTCATCACTTATTTAATTTTCAATATAACATGCTTGTCTTTCCATGTCCATATGTGTGACTGATATATTATTAAAGTCTGCATCATATTCACTTAAATCAGAGATTCACAGCTGAGGATGGAAGGATAACTTTTGTCTATTCATCAGAGGGCAGCAATGTCTGGAGACATTTCTGACTTCACACCTTGGAAGAGGATGCTTTCTACTGGGCGCTAAGGATCCTACAATGTGCTGGGCCACACTGACAACCAAGAATGACTGACAGCCCAAATGTTTGGAGTACCAATGCTGAGAAACTCTGAAAATAAACCTACTGTAGTACAATTTGCTTCCCGAATTCCTCATTGCTATGCATTTGGTGATGGATGAAGTTAGTACTGTGATTTGAGACTCCCCATCTCAAGGAGGTGTATGGGAAAGGGGACATGAATGCAGGTGGGCTGGTATACATTTGGAGTATCCAAAATTTCAACTACTACATTAGCAGTGGCTTCACAAGCAGTTACATGCCTCTGTATTATTCCAAATATGACTTCAGATAACACATATTGTCAATGTGACCTATAAAAGATTAAATGACTTCACATATCTCCCAAGAGTATGTGAAAATGTATGGCTCTCAAACACTCTTTAGCCTCCATTGAGGAATTTTTTCAAATTTGAATTTTGGCTTCTTTGTTGTCTGAACTTGATTATTTTTTAGTGAGCTTAATTATATTTTCAAACCTTGACCTTTAGGCCTTTTTTCCTTGTAAACTGTTCACACATTGCTTTTCTATTGAGAGGCTCATATTTTTAAAAGATGTATTTATTTTATTTATCATTTGTGTCTTAATGTTTGTCACTTTTGGTCATGTGGAACCATTTTGTCTTTATAGAAGAAAATTCACCCTTATTCAAATATTTCCTCTTGGAGATGTTATCATGGTTAGAAGCCCTTTCCCTATCAGGAGCTTATAAAACTATACTCTAGTGTTTTTTAGTCATTTCTCAGTTCCTTTTCGGTCTGTTCAGCTCATTTTACATCTAATCCTTTCCCTCTAGCTCAATTTACTTCACTATAAATAGCATTAACCCATTGACTTCTCCTAATACAGCTATCACGGCCTTCAAGGAAGTGTGGACTTTCATTACTGAAAATAAACTGCTAACCTCACCAACTGTAATCCACTCTGGATCAGTAGTCAAGGTTCACCACAGGATTACTCATGTGCGGAAATGTTGTCAAGAGTGAAACTTGTGAAGCTTAAGCTTTTACAAGATTTTACATTATTTGTACACTTCATTTTCTATATTTATATTATTTTGTTTAGACCAATCCTATATTGTCTTATTCTATCTCCATGCCACACTTTAAATCATGTTGAATTAGACTTACTTTAAAACTTGGGCACAAGTTTGGCTGCTTCTAAAATTCTTTTTAGTATGTATACAATGTATCTTGATCCTATATACCCCAACTCTCCTAACTCCTTCTGACCCCCACAATACATCTGCATCCCAGCTTCATGTCCTCTCTCTTTTTAAAAATAACCCACCTAGTTCCATTCATACATACATGGGTACAGGGACATCCACTAGGTCATAAGAAACTGACTAGTGGCCATATTACCTAGGAATAGTGACTCTCCTCCCAGAAGCTACAATGGCTCCTCAAGTACCTCTTGCTCCATGCTCCATGCTGAATTTTGAACTGTTGATTTTGTAAGGGTCTTGTTCAGGTAACCACAGCTGCCAAAAGTTTGTATTGCAACAGTCATGCCATGTCCAATCCCTCTTCTAAGATGTTCTCTGAGCCCCCTTTCTTTCTCTCTCTCCCCTCCCCCCCCTCTGTGTGTGTGTGTGTGTGTGTGTGTGTGTGTTAGTTGTATGCTTTTTGAGAATAGTGTCTGTATTTGGTTGCTTTTCTCATTGCTGTGACAAAATACCTTATGGAAACAAATTAAGGGAGCGATTCTTTATTTGGTTCATGATTACAGAGATGTGAGTCCATCTTGATGTGGAGGTTGTGGTAGAATATAGCCTTCACTTCCTTGTAGGACAGGAAGTAGAGAAGAGGAGAATACAGGCAGGGACCAGGAAAAGATGTTTCTTAATGGATATTTCCTCCAACTAGGTCCTACCTCACAATGTTTCCAGGATTTCACAAACCATATAAAATAATCATTTTAAAAGAAAGATTCATTTGGGACCAGAGTTCCAGAAGCTTCAGCCAATGGCTGTTTGACTCCTTTATTATGTGATTGTGAGTGTGATATAGAACATTATGGCAGCACATCATGGAAAAGGAAAGAAACTTCATAGTGAGAAAGGAAGACAGAGAGGTCAGGGAGGGGGATGGAGGGAAGGAGGAAGGGAAAAGAGAAAAAGAAGAGAAGGAAGAAGAGAAGAGAAGGAGGGAGGCATGGGCAGGAAATTCTTTTCCCAGGAATGTTTTCAATGACCTACTTTCTTTCAACTATACCCTACCTCCTACCTTTCATCAACTCTTGATAATGCCACCATATTATGAATCTGTCAGAGGATTAATCCATTGATCAGACCAAGGTCTTATGATTTAATGTTTTTGGAAATTCTCTAACTGAAATCCAAGAGGGTTTTTTTTTATTAATGTCCTAAGTATTTCTTGAGTCAATATTTTTGACAATGAAGACTCACCATCAAAACCTATACCTTTCCCTCTTTCTGATATAGGGCATATATGGTTTATTGAATGAATGTTCAATTGACTTAAGCTCGCACTTTGCTATGTAAAAGAATTTCTGCTTGATTCAGCATAGTATAGCCACAGTTATCACCCAAAAGAGAAAATACAGAATATTGGATGATTTTACTCTTTTCCATTTGATATTTGTACTTTTTAAAATATTTTTTTCTGTATGCAATATGGATAACTTGATGATAAACAAATTGAAATCAAATTTAGCAAGTAATGAGAGTATTTAAGGGTCAGTAAGTTAACATTTTGAAATATTAGCATTTATCAGCACACGTGTCAAGGGTTTACATGCCAAAATTATCACTCCAACTCTAAACAGGATATCTTGGCTAGAGAGAAAAGAAAAATTTTATTGGAATGTTGCATAATAATATTTTTAATCTGAAAACACCTCTACTGATCTTCAAGAACTCTAGGCTATTAAATTCCCTTGTAAATAACTTGTAATTGTCCCCTGTTAAAAAAAAACATTAAATCTTGCAGCTGGGATGACTCAGTGCTCCTGCGGAGGATCATATTTTGACCCACATCAGGCAGCTGACAACAGCCTGTAACTCCAGTTATGAAGGAGATCCAATACCTCTGGCCTCTACAAGCACACATGTACATAATTAAAAAAATGTTCAAAAAGCAAAAATAAAATGATTAACTCTTTACTGTTATATTCCCAGTTGATAATTCAGTTACCAAACTACTAGGGCATGTGAAGGAAGTTTCTAGCCGATTTAAAAATGCTTATAACTGAATTACCTTGGAAGAATATAAGTTTCTACATGTGTCTATAGAAACAGACAATGGTGATAGTGTCCTTAAAAAATAATTCTGTCCACTTGGCCCACATTATCATGTAGTAAACCAACAAGCATCATTGCACAAGTGATCATTGCAAAAGAAATTCTCAGATGTGTGCTGCTTTGACTTGAGGTTAAATAGTCTGTTAGTCAGTTTTCAGCTGCTGTGACAAAGTACTTGAGATAATCAACTTATGGGAGCTGTGGTGGCTTGAATAGAACGGCCCTCATAGGTGCATATGTTTGAATGATTGGTCCTCAGTTAGTAGGACTTTTTGGGAAGGATTAGGAGGTATGGCCTTGTTAGAGTAGATGTGGCCTTGATGGAGGAGGTGTGTCACTGAGGATGGGCTTTGAGGTTTCCAAAGCCCATGCCATGTTCTCTGTCTCTCTCTCTGTCTCTGTCTCTGTCTCTGTCTCTGTCTCTCTCTCTCTCTCCCTCTCCCCCCCCTCTCTCTATGGAGATCAAGATGTAAAGTTCTCAGCTACTGCTTTAGGACTATGCCCATCTGCTTCTGGCCATGATGATGATGGACTAAACTGTAATCAAGCCCCCAATTAAAGGCTTTCTTTTATAAGAGTTGCTTTGGTCATGGTGTCTTTTCACAGCAATAGAACCATAACTAAGACAGAAGGATAGATTTATGTGTTCTGAAGTTCAGTCTGTGGTCAGCTGGCTCCCTTGTGATAGATCTGTGGTGGGTAGAACATCACAGAAGAATTGTGGTAGAAAAGGCTATCAACTTCACAGTACCTGGAAGCAAAGATAGAAAAGAAAGACCAGAGACAAAATGTCCCTCCTCAAAGGCACACTCCCAGTGACTTGCATCCTTCAACTAGGCCCACCTGCTGAGGTTTCCACACACCCCAGCAGTGCAACTAGCTGTGGATAAAGCCTCCTGCACATGAGAATTGAGAGAACATTCTACATTCACGTTATAATAACTATGACCAGTAGTAAATGGATTCTAACTTTGTGTTGGTCAGTGTGCTATTGCCATTGCTTTACTTTAGAAAGAAAATCATCTTATAAGAAAATGCCAGAAGCACCTCCAAGCAGAAGTCTTTTTAGTATTCATGGCTAGTTGCATCCATAACCATCAGACAAGAGATAAAAATTGATAAAACTACAGCCTTGGGGATATAATTTTATCCCTGAGGTCTCCACAGAGCCCCAGCTTTATATAAATTTTCCATCACACAGCCAGCTGTTCAAAGTATAAGAATCTATGTCTCCGATGGGTAAAGAATCTCAGGGTAGAAAACAGATTCAGAACACAATTACAGAACTGCAGTTCTTTCTCAGAAAATTCATTTCTTTTCACGCTTTTCCAGAACATCCACAGCTGAGTCTAAATAAGTTTGTCATCAGATGTCCTTAAGGAAACGAGGTCTTTACAAAGGAAGCATTTGAGACTGGTTATGGGTGTCCCTTGTCTCCACTGGGAGTTTTGTTTTCCTAGATGAGCCAACCTTGAGTCCTTTAATGATATCATTTTGGTGCTACCAGATGGTCCTACCCAGGTCCTAATGTTGGTGCCATATAGGGATTTACCTCTTTCCCTGCATCTAAGTACTGGGGAAACTGTGGTTGACAGAAGGTGAAAAGAATGAATGGAAGTGGCTGAAAAGTAGAAAACCGTCAGTTAGAAGGTGCATTTGAAGAGCTTACGTATTCAAGTAAATTAAAATCACTATTCAAATTAGCAATGAAAAGGGTCTTGCTAATACTAAAACTTCCAATTTGTATTCAGAGATTTTGAAAACAATCCCATATGTATTTTTCACTTTATCCTCAAATAAACCCTTTGGTAAAATTGGTTATCCCAACACTTCCACTGAAAAACTGCAGTTCTGAAAGTGAGTAGCCACAGGTTATATGGCCACTAGGTGTTGAAGTCAGATTCTGACTGAGGCTTGCACTTGATATCCTAAGACACCTTGCCTCTCCAGGGGTACTTTAAGTGAGGATGGGAAGTGAAAATAAGAACAAACAGAGGATACAGAAGGGGAAGATACTGGGGAGAAAAATGCTGGTGCATTTCACAAAAGGACAAATTCTATGGATTTGGATAAATTCATAGGATTTATAATATATAAATCCATAGGAGAGATAAATTCCTGAGAGCTGGAGTTGGAAGAGGGTAGGAACAGTCTTAATAGAGAGGAATGGGCAATGGGGCCAGGAGTGGGGATGGAGCAGGGCAGATGCTACCAAAGACACAGTTCCTTCTCTTTCAGGGTATGATTCTTCAATACTCTAAGACCTTGACTATGCAAATGTGCTCTTAATATTATAGGCTCACTTTCCTGATGTTCTGACACAGGAGCTGGTGTCTATAGATGTCAATATTATATTGGCAACGATGCAAAGCTCAGGATCACACAAACCATTTAAATGCAAGGGACCTGGCCACACCTGTCATCCTAGGGCTGCTTTAACTCTGAAGCAAGGAAGCTAGGTGAGAAAGAGCAGAAAGGAGCTACCCTCCACATTCAATTGGGCAAAATGAATTAGGCTCGACTCATCCACCCCAGTGCTACCTTCACCACTAAAACTACTCATGTCTTGATTCTAAAACAACAACAACAACAATAACAACAACAACAATAACAACAACAACAACGCCCAGTGGAAATCCTATTCTCTATGAATTTTAGTCAGTTCTGCCTCTTTTTCTGTCTGTGGCAAGGCATGTGGTCAGCTGCTGGATTCAAGGGCAAAGCATCATCCTGAAGGTCTCGATAGCAGTCATAAAGAGATTGTTGGAAGAAGGAGGAGGGAAAGCAGTGAAGAAGAAGTTTTGTAATCCACCCACACGAAATACCTTGTCTCCAAGTGAATGGCATGGCATAAAGTGAAGTAAATCACTTTCCCAAAGGATTTTCTGCCTATCTATGTGTTCTGTGTCTCCCTTAAAACCTCAACTTGGGAGCTTCGTGAGGTAGGGAGAGACTTGCTATGGATGATTCGCTTAGTACACATGCAGATCTTGGTCTATTGTCAAGAAGACACAGGAAGACAGAAAAATCACAGCCAAAGAAGCCTCGGGGCTCACTTGGTTGAGCTTTTCAACATTCTCTTTTGACCTCTTGCCTAGTTCTTTATGGATTCCAGGATGCAGGTAGGGGTAGAGCACATGTAACAAAAACCAGTAAAAGCTGAGCATTCCTAATCTGAAAACCTGAAATCCAAAATTGCTCAGAACTTTACAGTATTTGGATGTTGATATTAGACCACAAGTGGAAAATCTGTTCTTGACTCCATGGGATAGGTCACAGTCAAAATATAGGTGCATTAAACATACTGTATAAAACTATCCCTAGGTTATACATATGTGATGTAAATGAATTTAGTGTTTAAACTTGTATTTCATCCCCAAGATACTTCAAAATATATATATTTAAATGTTTGAACATTTGAAAAATTAGGAAACACTAAGCCTTTGTGGTTTCTAATATTTCAGATAAAGGATAGCTTAACCTGAATTCAGAGATATCACACATACACATAAATGAACATTGTGGCTTAAAGCCTTGATTCTTAGGAAATTAAGAGCAAAGCTTAGGGACCCTACTGCATAGAATTAGTTCAGCATCTATGCATTCTCCTGTCTTCAGATTTACATGCAGACCTTAGCATGGAGATCCTTTCTTATTTTTTCATGTTTTCACAATGTGACTAAACAAAAATAGTATTTCAACAGGTTCCTCTGGGAGGAACTTTGATATACATGTGTCCCGAAACTCAGAAATGTAAACAGTAGTAAACTGCTTTACATAATGTTGAGATAGATACATGTTTTTCTTTTTCTTTTCTTTTTTTTTGTTTTTTTGAGACAGGATTTCTCTGTGTAGCTTTGCGCCTTTCCTGGATCTCACTCTGTAGCCCAGGCTGGCCTCGAACTCACAGAGATCCGCCTGCCTCTGCCTCCTGAGTGCTGGGATTAAAGGCGTGCGCCACCACCGCCCGGCGATACATGTTTTTCTTTAAGGGGCCATTGGAAGACATTTCAGTTAAAAAATTACATGTTGCTTTTAGCCTAGGACAGTTTCTCTTAAATGGGCTCATCCTCAGTTACTGCATTTGACAATAAGGCCAGCAAGCACCACAAAACCTGAGAAGCTTTTATTGCAGCAAAACTTCTGTATATGACCTTTTCCACACATTGTTAGTGCAATTCATTTTCCTCATTTAGAGTTAGGTTTTCTTTCTTCCACTTTATTTCTTCTCTAAGGAGACTACTACAAACTGATACTAAAGGATAAAAATCAAGAAGTGCTGACCTTTGACTCCCTTTAAGTATAGATTTTTTAGGTTGTGAATCCTTTTTAATTCATTCTGATAAAAGACCTTTGAGACCTAAAGCGACGGTGGAGGGGAGGAAATCTTCAAGAGGTAATATGTGGAAAAGGTCATGATTGCATCTCATCTTTCATGTCTTTAGTCCCCAAGATGACCTGGCAGTTGGAAGTCTTCTTCATTTGGCTCTCTGTTTAATTAAACAAGGGAGAATATTGCATTGGAATTAAAAAAAATACTTTATTCCATGTTTGCCTTCTTTTTGTTTCTCTGCTACCTCCTTGACTCTCTAAGCATTGCATATTAGCTTCCACTTCTTTGGAGTCTTCATTCTTACCTTTTATAAAAGTTTATCTTTGGTTAGTTATTTCCTTGCTAATACTTCATAAAACTACCTCCAGGGTTTTAAGCAGTCATCATGTATTGAAGCATGTAAGGGTCTGTAGTTAGATGTGTTATGGCTTGAATGGGAAATATCTTTCACAGTGTCGTGTATTCAGGACTTGGTCTCTAGCTGTTGGTGCCATTTGGTATCTGTCAAAACATTAGTCATATGCTAACACAATATGCCATGGGATTGGGCTAGGCTGGTATCCATGCTCTAGATTCTAGACATTAGGTTCTGGCCCCTGGTATTCAGACTTCGGGTTGAATCTGGTTCTGTATGACTGTCATCTAATCTTTCAGGGCATGTGGTAAAGTCTAGATGTCTCGGTCAAGGACCCAGGAGCACAAGGAGAGAGGAAAGAAGAGACAAGGGAGAGCCTTTTTTTTTCTTGATGGCTGTTGTAGTTTTCTATTTTCCTGATTTACTCACCTTATTCTTTTTCTCATTATTTAATTATAATTTTGATAATATTTTATTTATTCTTTGAAAACATCATATGTGCATGCTTTATCCTTTATTATCATGGCATTGCACCAGACTTTCAAGTTCTATAGGGTAAACAGGTCTCATATTCAGAATCATATCATGTTCACTAGATTCTATGATCTGAAGCCAGCCACACATCCTAACTCAAAGTCAATGATCAGGAATGTAACCTAGCCTTTCAACTGGACTTGGTTAGGAGAGGGGAGATGCAGAGAATGTGGCTTCAGTTGGTTGAAGAATTGGGGACAAAGAATTCCATTTTAAACAAACAGAGGCGATAACAGTGTACTGAAACTGTTTACCAGGAGCAGTTCAAACTGGCCAGATCAGTTTGAGGCTAGATCCCAATTTTTGCTCACCTCTGAGTGTTCACACTCAGCACAAGGACGACCTTTATAGGAAGCACTGGCAAAGTTGTTCTAGGAATAATTACCATGTAAATTATTGTGGCAAAATATTTCACTCAAGGAGGTGTCTAGAGGAGGTGGCTGAGAGGGGAGGAGAAGGCAGAAAGAAGGAAGAGGGATGCAGAGCAAGAGAGGAAGGGGCAGCCCGATTCCTTTACTTGGTGGATGTTGCAGTCCCCACCCTCACCTTTGATTTATTTCATCTTTATTTTTTTTGGCAAGTGTTAAGGTTTCCAGCTTTGGATGCTGCCAGTTCATTTCATACAAGTTCATTATGACAGACAAAATCTTTATCCAGCCTTTCATCTCTCTGTGTTTCCCAACACCTGTGTAGATGCTTGCTGTCTTTATTTTCATAAGCATAACAGTAATGTTTTCCCAGAAAAATGCAATTTATGTTTTTGATGAAACATCTTGAAATTTGATAGACCCCCTAAAATAAGATGTGATTGTCTTGAGTTTTTTGTTTCCCCTATGAAGCTGACAAGAAATTGAAATTCTAGCATTCTGCCTTCCTCTGTGATTCTGGGCCTCCAAACATGTTAACTCTAACGCTAAAATAACACCTGAATATCTCACTTGATGTTGTGTATATTAGGCTTTTGAAATATTATGGGAGACCTGGAGGATGTCAATTTGATTAGCTGAATAAAAATAACAGTTATTTATGCAGCCTGTACTTTTTCATTCCATAAAGTATTTAGACTAGTTGCCTGTATTTATCTTGCAATTGTTTGTTTTTGGAAGGAAATACTATTGGTATCCAAAATGCTTCCTGTGAAGTCAAGATTCTTGTGTCCCCTGTGACAGGTACAGAAGAATTGCCCCACAAAGAAGCTGATGCTCTAAGCTTGGCATGGTAGCACACACCTACTGTCCCCAAAATGGGAGGCTCATTTGTACTTAAGTATAGTAATTTCAGACCAGTCTGGGCAATAGAGTGAGATATCCCCCTCCCATCTCAAAATCGCTGTTCAAATCCTAATCTCTGGAATGTGCAGCTATGTGCCTTTACATATGCAAAGAGGATTTGAAGATAGGAATAAGTTAATGATTTTTGAGATGAAGAGATTGTTCTGGGTGATCTCAGAGGCAGCATGTAACCACAAGGGTCCTTAGCAGAGGAAGCCAGTGGATTTAGAATCCAAGAACTATGGTGACAGAGGTAAAGGTGGGAGACCTTATGCAGTTGGCTCTAAAGATGGGAGAAGAAACTTATTATAAGTCAAGAATTCTACACAGCTTCTGGAAGCTGAGAAGATCTTGGGAATGGATTGTTCCTAGAGTTTCCAGAAGTCTTAGCAACAAAATGTAAACTTCTGACCTCCAATATTAAAAGATATTAAATTTGTGTCATTTTAAACTTTGAAGTTTATGGCTATAAGAAACTCATACACCTCCCAAAAGCTTTCTGCTACAAGTATTGGCCTCTCTATGGAAACAAATTTGTTCACATACTGGGTAGGGCACATGTGCCAAGTAGTTGAGCCTGAAGGAACACTCTCAGTCACTAACTACCCCGTGTCGGTTTCCTCCTTTTCCTGTTCTATTTCTCCATTCTCTTGAAGGTGTGTCCAGGAATCGCTTGTCCAATATGCTACTGATCCAAGCCTCAATCACTGAGTAGTACAGCTTAAGATGCTTCTATTCTCTGTGTGTGCACATACATTCCTAAAGAACTGCTGAGGTACGAAGCAAAGCTTGATATAACAGCCCTTAGAACCCAGACAGACATATGTTGAATGTCTTCTCTGGTAGAAAAGGAGATGAAAGAGGACATAAAATTCCTTCGACACTGTGTGTGTGTGTGTGTGTGTGTGTGTGTGTGTGTGTGTGTGTGTGTGTGTTATGCATGTATTCGTGTGAGTATGTACATATATGAATTTGTTGTCCATGTATGTGTATTCTCATGTATGTGGAGGCCAGAGGTTGTTGGGTTTCTTTTTTGGCCACTCTCCACCTTATTTTTATGATATTGAGTCTTTCATTATGCCTGTAGCTCATGGATCAGTCTAAGCTGGCTGACCAATGAGCTCTAAGAATGCACTTGTTTTTTTCCCCTCCAGTGATGGAGTCACAGACCCGCATCATTGTGCCTAGTTTTTACATAGGTGCTGGGGGTCCAAACTCAGGTCCTCATTCTCCTTCAAAATTATTTTATGCTTATGTATGGCTGCCTGTGTGGCTTTATGCACACTGTATGCATGTAGGAAAGTGTGGAGGCCAGAAGAGGTTGTCAGATCCCTTGCGACTGGGTTATAGACAATTATAAGCCACCTGATGTAGGTACTGGGAACTTAACTCAGTCCCTTTGCAAAAACAATAAGTGCTCTTTCTTAATCACTTATCTACAGCCCCTTTGGTCTGCATTCTATATTTTTCCAACTGAGCTGTCTTTCTACCTCTTCTTTCTGTGATCTTTGAAGGAAAACAGAGTAAGTTTTTATCTGTAAAAGTTCTGGTAAATAGGAAGCTGTAGAATGCTAATGAAGGATTAACTGGAGCTTTAGAAAAGGAAATAATTAACTGTAAAAATTGCTCATTAATTTAACGATTCTTATCCCATAAGGTTGTCTATGGGCCTTTAAAATCAGAAACACAATGCTGGGGTACTCTTCATAGATCAACAGCTGAACAAAATGTAATTTCAATCTAAATGAAGTAAATGTGCAAAACAGATGTAATCTGATTTTCCTGAGAAATCATTTTGCAAGTGAATAAAATAGAGAGGTTCACATGCACATCCTGAAGTTGGCCTGTTAATATTATTAGGAGAGTTTATAGGCATTCACAATTGCATCCGGTCTATTATCCCAGGCAATCCAAATGCTGCATTCAAAGCACAGTTCCAATTGTGTGAGTCTTTTGACATCAATGACAAGGGACTGCTAATGCTAAAGAGAAAAGGATGCAGGGCATCATTCAGGGAAAAGCAAGCTGAACTCTGCCTCATTTAACTACTTTATCTTATCTGCAAAAGCAGTTGCCAATAAGAGTATGGATTTTACTTTTAGCAATAGAATGGATGTTTTTATAAGGGATTTTTAAAATTGCTCCCCCCATTTCAGAATGGCCCATCACTTATTTCAGGGATAAAGTACTTTAGTTGCAAAATGTCATGTCACAAACCTGGAATTCGAGTTCGAGGCTAGCCTGGTCTACAGAGTGAGATCCAAGACAGGCAACAAAACTACACAGAGAAACCCTGTCTCAAAAAACAAAAAACAAACAAACAAACAAAAAACCCTGTAATTCAATTCAGTATTCATATTTCCTTTCCGCCATTATGTATCCAATTGATCCTCATGCCATGTCGTTTCTACTTCATAAGTCCACTCATTTTCCTGTACATTTATAGTAACCATGCTCATCCAATGTGCCTATTGGTTTCTATTTCCATCACTCTAGTATTTCCCTTCGATTTTCCCATGGTTACTTTGTGTTCTAAGTCTGTCTTTAATTAAAAAAATAATAATTGTGCTATGTTTAATAGATAAAAGCAAAAGACCTTTGAATTGTTTGGAAAGCTGTGAATCATCACTCTTTTACAGAGATGACTGTTATATTTGTATAGAGATGTTTCCAAGTTTTGCAATAGGTATTGTGCTGGCTTGCTTTATGTCAACTTGATACAACCTAGAGTCATTTGGGAAACTCAATTGATAAAACGCTCCCACCAAATTGGCCTGTGGAACATTTTTTTGATTAGTGACTGGTGTGGGAGAACCAAGTTCATTGTGGGTGGTGGCAGTGAGCCAAGCTCCTGGGCTGGTGGTCTTGGGTGCTATAATAAATAAGTCTGTGCAAGTCAAAGAGAGCAAGCCATGGAGAACAAGCAAGTAAGCAGCACTCCTCCACGGCCTCAGCTTCTTCCTCCAGGTTCCTGTCCTATTTTTCTTGCCCTGACTTCCCTCAGTGATGGACTGTAATGTGGAGCTGTAAGAGCAAATGAACTCTTTTTTTTCCAAGTTGCTTTTGGTCATGGTGTTTTATCACAGCAATAGAAACAGTAACTAAGACAGCATGTTTTAAATGAAAGAATATAGTATAAAGAGAAATGATTCTCTTTCTCTCTCCAATTGAATGTTTGTAATTTTTCATTTTATGATTAAAAAATAAATACAGAGTAGAGGCCCTTTGTAGTTTTTTATAGTTGGAACCGACTGTGATTTGAAACTGAGAAAATGTTTTCACATTCCTTTTAAAAAATATCCACAGTCTTTGGCATGGTATGTGTTGACTTTCCTTGTTTTTTAGCTTCTTGAAATGCACTCTGCCTCCCAGTCAGCAGGTTTCATCTGTTTTATGGATTATGCAGGACTTCAGCCCTTTCTTCCCTTGCCTAAAATGTGTCTAATTCTGGCCATGATTGAATACTTAGTTCCAATGTGCTGTCTATGGTGACATCTTCAAACTTGCAGGGTTCTCTGTAGTAAGAAGTTTTCCTGTGTCCCGCTCAGTCCTGCAGCCACTCAGACCCAAATAAATACATAGAGGCTTATATTAATTATGAACTGTATGGCCATGGCCTACAGCTCAAGCTTCTTGTTAGCTAGCTCTTATAACTAAACTCAGCCCATTTCTATTAATCTATATGTCACCACGTGTCCCATGGCTTTCTTTACCTGTGTGCCATTACAGGTGCTCCTTAGGCGGTTGGCTCGCATCTCTTCCCTTCTGCCATTTTTCTTCTTGTGTATCTGCTTGTATTTCCTGCTTGCCTCTAAGCTGCCTTGCCATAGGCAAATACAGCTTTATTCATCAACCAATCAGAGCAACATATATTTACAGCATATAGAAAGACATCCCACAGCAGTTCTCCACCTTCAAAGTTTAAGGAAGTCTTCCTTCCAGACAGAAATTTTTTTGCATCATTGTCTTATAGAAATTCTGTGATGATGGAAATGTTCTAGGTATATACCAGCCCCTACAAAATATGTGGTGAGTAAGCCCTTCCAATGTGACTAGTGACACTGAAGAATTGAGTTTTAAAATCTTTTTTTTCTTACTAAGGAATTTTTAAAATTAATTTTACATACCAATCACAGATCCCGCTCTCCTCCCTCCTCCCACGCTTCCTACCTTCCCCTCCAACCAGCCCCCCATTCCCTCCTTCAGCAAGGCAAGATCTCCCATGGAGAATCAGCAGAATCTGGTACATTTAGTAGAGGCAGGTCCATGCCTCTCCTCCTGCATTAAGGCTGTGCAAGGTGTCCCACCATAGGTAGTGGGCTCCAAAAAGCCAGCTCACACACCAGGGATGGATCCTGATCCTATTGCCAGGGGGGCCCTTAAAAGCAGACCAGCTATACAACTGTCTCGCTTATGCAGAGGGCCTCTCAGTCCCATGGAGGCTCTATGTGTTGGTCTAAAGTTCATGAGTTCCCACTAGTTTAGTTTGGTTGTCTCTGTAAGTTTCCCCATTTGATATCCCATGCTCTTAGAATCCTTCTTCTCTCTCTTCAATTGGACTCCTGGAGCTCCTTATATCTTGCAACCAAGGTATACGGTATTTTCAACAATAGGGCATGGCTGTGGATCTTTGCATCTGCTTCTATCAGTTACTGGATGAAGACTCTATGATGACAGTTATGGTATTCACCAATCTGATTACCAGGGTAGGCCAGTTCAGGTACCCTCACCACTGTTGCTAGTAGTCTAACCTGGGGTCATCCTTATGGATTCATGGGAACCTCCCCACCACCTGTCCTCTTCCCATGCCCATGATGTCTCAGCCCATCATGGTATCTCCCTCACTGCTCCGCCACTCTGTTTCTGCTCCTTTGAGTATGCACATTAGGTATCTGAGGTTGAATTGAACTACTCTAGTATCAGAACTCAGATGAAATGAGATACAAATGCTTAAGGAGGGCAGTTGACAGCCAACTAGGCTGGCAGATGCCACTCAAGCTGCATCCCTCAGCAAAATGGAACAGGGCATCAGTTGACTCTGTTACGTATGATTCTAGAGTCACCTTGTATTAGTTACTTTTCTATTGTTGTGATATAACATGACTAAGACAACTTACAGAAGGAAGAGTTTATTTGGCCTAACAGCTCCAGAGGAATAAGAGTCTGTTATCATCCCATCAGGGAGTATGTCAGCAGGGTGGTATGACAGCAGAAACAGTTGAGAAGTCACATTTCTAATCATAAGTAGAAAGGTGAGAAAGAGTGACATGGGAATGACCGATGGCTTTGAAAGCTCACAAGCCACCTCCAGTGGCATACTTCCTCCAGCTAGGCCACACTTTCTAAACCTACCCAAACAGCATTAGCAACTGGGGACTATGTATTCAAACATCTGAGTCTATTGGGGACATTTGTATTCAAATCACCACATGCTCTTAAGTTTCTGATCATATAAAATGAATGGATCCGTGCTTTAATTTTAAGAGAGAACTGATATTATAGTGGATGAGGATAATTTAAGTGTGGTTGGTATGCCTTAATTCATTTGCATTTTTATCAGCTTCTCTTGCTTCACAATGGACATGACAGGGCCAAATGAGTTCTGTCACAATCATTCTAGAAACAAACACCATCTTGGCCTCTGCATTCTCATAACCCATAATCCCCCCTGTGTGAGGTGAGCAGCCCTGATAAATCAGCATCAAATATTCTGCTAATAACTTTCTTAATATCCAACATACCACAATGTGGTACAAGCAATGCTGAAATGGCCTCAAGATTCCTGGACTCTGCTGTATATGCCCTATATAATATTTCACTTTATGTAAAGAGGGCCTGTAACATGTTTGTATATAACTACCATAATTAGCTTCCACAACAAGGAGATTATCCTGAATTGTTATAAATTATTTGGGTGAGTCAATTAAAGACACACTAGAAGTCACATATGGTTTTATGCTATCATTGAAGAAGTATGCTCCTATATACAGGGAAGTTCTGAGGAAGCAGCCATGTGACAAGAACCTGAGGGCAGGATTGCAGGGCTAAGAATTGTCTCCATTGCCAACTAGCAAGAAAATGGAATCTCATCCTAAAACTGCAAAGAAATTAATTCTAATAATATAATGATATTTGGAAGAGGTCTTCCCTTATTCAGGCACTGGATAGCAATTTAGATAGACCCAAATATTGATTACAGTCTTTTTAGACCCAGTGAAGTCATGCCTATATTCTTTTAAAAAAGAGAAATGACTTATTTTACATCCCAACCAGACAAATTCTCCCTTCCCTCCTCACCTCCCAGTGCCTCTGCCCCCACTACCTACACCTTACCTCCTCCATCCACTCTTCTTCCATTTCTATTCAGAAAAAGGCAGGGTTCCCATGGATATGGACAAAAAAATGAGATATCAGGTTGCAGTAAGATTAAGTAACTCATCTTGTATTAAGACTGGGCAAGACAACTCAGTATGAGGAGTAGGGTCTCAAAAGCCAGCAAAGGATTCAGAGGCTTCCCCTGTTCCCAAGATTAGGAGTCCCACAAGAAGACCACGCTACACAACTATCACAAATATGTAGAGGGTCAGTCCCATTCAGGCTCCCTGGTTGTCAGTTCAGACCCTGTGAGCCCCTTTGAGCCCAGGTTAGTTGATTATGTGGGTTCTCTTGTGATGTACTTGACTCCACTGGCTCATACAATCATTCCTCCAGAATATCCTCCTAGTCTCTCTGAGTCATAGGTTGTAGCATGATTATCCTTTGCTTTACAGCTAATAAATACCTTTAAGTTAGTATATACCATGTTTGTCTTTCTGTGTCTGGGTTACCTCACTCAGGATGAATCTTTTTCTAGCTCTATCCATTTGTCTTCAAATTTCATGATGTCATTGTTTTTTATCACTGGGTAATACTCCACTGTGTAAATGTACCACATTTGCGTTATCCATTATTCAGTTGAAGGACATCTAGGTCGTTTTCAGGTTCTGGTTATTATGAATAATGTTGCTATGAACATAGTTGAGCAAGTAACTTTGTGGTATGCTTAAGCATTCCTTGGGTATATGCTCAAGAGCGGTATACCTGGATCTTGAGATAGATCAATTCCCAATTTTCTAAGAAACTGCCATATTGATTTCCAAAGTGGCTGTACAAGTTTGCACCCCACCAGCAGTGGAGGAGTGTTCCCCTTGCTCCATATCCTCTCCAGCATGAACTGTCACTAGTGTTTTTGATCTTAGCTATTCTGACAGGTATAAGATGGAATCTCAGGGTTGTTTTGATTTACATTTCACTGATGGCTAAGGATGTTGAACATTTTTTTTAAGTGTTTCTCAGCTATTTTTGAGATTCTTCTGTAGAATCTTCTGTTTAGATCTATACCCAATTTTTAATCAGAGTATTTGGTTTTTTGATGTCTAATTGCTTGAGTTCTTTCTATATTTTGGAAATTAGTCTTTTGTCAGATGTGGAGCAGGTGAAAACCTTTTCCCATTCTGTAGGCTGCCATTTTGTCCTATTGACAGTGTTTTTTGCCTTATAGAAGAAGCTTTTCAATTTCACAAGGTCCCATTTATTGATTGTTGATCTTTGTGTCTGCACTATTGGTGTTCTGTTCAGAAAATCTTTTCCTGTGTCAATGCATTTAAGGCTATTTCCCACTTTCTCTTCTATCAGGTTTAGTATATCTGGTTTTATGTTGAAGTCTTTGAGACACTTGGACTTGAGTACTGTGCAGCATGATAAGTATGGATCTATATGTATTCTTCTACATGAGGACCTCCAGTTATACCAACACTATTTGTTGAAGATGCTGCCTTTTAAAAATTGTATATTTCTGGCTTCTTTATCAAAATCAGGTATCCAAAGTTTTGTGAATTTATGTCTGGGTCTTTGATTTGGATGCATTGATCATCTGTCTGTTTTTATGCCAATACCATGAGGTTTTTTATTACTATAGCTCTGTAGTAGAGCTGGAAATCAGAAATGGTAATACAACTGGAAGTTCTTTTGTTGTACAGGATTGTTTTGGCTATCGTAGATTTTTGTTTTTCTATATGAAGTTGAATATTATTCTTTTATGGTATGTAAAGAATTGTATTGGAATTTTAATGGGGTTTGAATTGAATCTGTAGATTGCTTTTGGTAAGATGGCCATTTTTACTACATTAATCCTACTGATCCATGAGCATATGAGATCTTTCCATCTTCCAATATCTTCTCTAATTTCTTCAATGACTTGAAGTTCTTGTCATACAGGTCTTTCACTTGCTTTGTTACAGTTACCCCAAGATATTTTATTTGTGGCTATTGTGAATGGTGTTGTTTCCTTGACTTCATTCTTAGTTCATTTATCATTTGTATATAGGAGGGCTACTGATTTTTTGAGTTAATCTTGTATCGTGCCACTTAACTAAAAGTGTTTATCAGCTTTAGGAGTTCCCTGGTAAAAATTTTTAGGGTCACTTATGTATACTATCATATCATCTGTGACTAGAGATACTTTGACTTCTTCCTTTCCAATTTGTTTTTTTTTTTTTTTTTTTTTGGTTTTTTTTTTTGGTTTTTTCGAGACAGGGTTTCTCTGTGTAGCTTTGCGTCTTTCCTGGGACTCACTTGGTAGTCCAGGCTGGCCTCGAACTAACAGAGATCCACCTGGCTCTGCCTCCCGAGTGCTGGGATTAAAGGCGTGCGCCACCACCGCCCGGCTCCTTTCCAATTTGTATCAACCACGATCTCCTTCAGTTTTCTTATGGCTCTAGTTAGAACTTCAAGCACTATATTGAACAGATATGGGTAAAGAACTATATTGAATAGATATGGATAAAGTGGACAGCCTTGTCTTGTTCCTGATTTTAGTGGAATTGCTTTAAAGGATTTTTTTTCATTTAATTTGATGTTAGCTGTTAGTTTGTTGTATATTGCTTTTATTATGCTTAGGTAGATCCCTTGTATCCCTGATCTCTTCAAGACTTTCATCATGAAGGGGTGTTGTATTTTGTCAGAGGCTTTTTCAGCATCTAATTTCTTTCAGTTTGTTTACATGGTAGTTTACACTGACAAGTTTTTGTATGTTAAACCATCCTTGCATCTCTAGGATGAAACCCACTTCATCATTGTGGATGATCTTTTTGATGTATTTATTTATTTTAAGTACTTTATTATTTTAGTATTAAGTTTGCACAAGGGAAATTGGTCTGTAATTCTCTCTCTTTGTTGAATCTTTGTGTGGCTTGGGTGTCAGGATGACTGTGGCCTCATGAATTGAATGGGGTAATGATCTTTCTGTTTTATTTTATGTTATAATTTGAGGTGTATTATTAGCATTAACTCTTCTTTGAAAGTTTGGTGGAATTCTGCACTAAAACCACCTGGTTCTGGGCTTTTTGTTTGTTTGTTTGTTTTTGTTTAGAAGACTTTTAATGACTGCTTCTATTTCACTAGGACAACATTCACACAGCTCATTAAATGTAGAGAGGTTAAGCTGGTCCCTTCATGGAGCCTTCATCCCTACATTCTAGTCTCTAGAAACATGGACAGCAATCCAGACACAAGACCTTCAACCTACAATCTGTCCTATCTGCAAGATGTGCAGGGTAAATGGTACAGAACTTGTAGGAGTGGCCAACTGGTGCCTAGTTTAACTTTAGGTCCAGGTAACGAGAGGGAGCCCATGCTGGGTACTGCCTGGATAGCCAGGAACCTGAGACTGGATAGCCCAGAGACCTAAGGTAGAACCAAACATGATAACCCTCCTAATCTCTGAAAAAAATTAGTGAACTGATTCCTAATGCTGTACTCATAGATTGGTGCCTTATTCAGTCATCATCAGACAGGCTTTCGCTGGCAGCAAATGAGAGTAAGTGCAAAAATCAGATGAGAGAGAGAGAGAGAGAGAGAGAGAGAGAGAGAGAGAGAGAGAGAGAGAAAGAGGAGTTTAAATTGGGGGTCTCCATTGGATCCTTTTCCTAGGAGATTGGGGAAACCTGCAGAAAAGAGGGAGGAAAGAATGTAGGAGTAAGGGATGGACAACACCAGGAGAACATGGCCCTCTGAATCAACTAAGCAGAGCTCACATGGATTCACAGAGACTGAAAAGGCAAGCATGGGGCCTGTAGGCGTCTGTACCCTGCCCTCTGAGTATATGTTATGATTATTAGCTTGGTGGTTTTGTGCAGTCCTAACAGTGGGGGCAGGTGTAACTCTAACTCTTTTGTCTGCTTTGGGGACTCTTTTCCTACTATTGTGTTGCCTTGTCCAGCATCGATTGAAGGCGTTTGCCTTGTCTTATTGTATCTTGTTGTGTCTTGTTTGGTTGTTATCTTTTGGAAGCCTGTTCCTTTCTGAATGGAAGGGGAATGGATCTTGGGGATACGGGAGGTGGAAGGGAGCTGGGAGGAGTGGAGGGAGGGAAACTGTGGTTGTGATGTATTATATGAGAGAAGAAACTATTTTCAATAAAAAAAAACAAAAGATTCAAATAAAAATTCTGAGAGCAGAGACTGGGATGCTTGAAAAAGGGTAGTTGTTCAATTTTGCTTATATTCATTCCCTTGAGAAAAAAAATTCAGTGTTCTTATGGCTTTGTCTGTTGCTAATGGTGACTGATTTTTACAAATGTAGTAAATATTTATAAGTTTATATTCATAATTGCACTTTGTACAAATTCTGTCATTTGTACATCAGAATAACAAGTTTTAGAAGAAAAATAAGTGCTTCCATTGGCAATTTCATGAAGTAATTCTGGGTACTGCTGTTGGTCTTATTATGAAACATGAATGTCACATTATTCAAATAATATCCAATAATGTTCATTGGCATTTCCAGTATTCGAACATTTATTACAGGCAACTATCCTTTGCAAACACTGCTATGTATTGCATTTATTATTCATTACAAATTTTTCAGATGTTCTTAGTAATGAGTAAAGAATTTGAAGAGGCGACAGCAGACTGGGGATACCTAGCATTCATTGCATCTCTGTATATCTGAAACAAAACCTCAAGTGTTTAACTGCAGGGAGTAATGCATGGCATGGAAAGACATGAGACTGCAAGAGTAAGAGCTGGCAGTGATGGAGCAGACAGAATCTAGAAATATTCAACTTGAGGTTTGGGTAACAAAGGGCCCTGACATTGAGTGCTCAACAACACAGCAGGGAATAGAGAGAACTCCCATCAGTGGGTCTATAAGAAATACAGAAAATCTAATGCTCCGTGAGCACTGCAGACACACAGCCCGGAAGCCTACCTAATATGCTGTAAGATGGGACATCTGTGAAACACACAGCAAGAAGACAATACAGAAGTCCATGCTCCTGTGGTTGCTAACTTACTTGTGCCATTGTGGGGAATCATATAACGAATGTGCTTATAGTGAACGCTTAGCGCTGAAGGAGCAGCTGGTCTTGCATTTTTTTTTTATCTCTAAGTGCCATTTTTGTCTCTAGTTCTCACTAGCCTGAGAAACTTCTTCTGATGTGGATGTAGATATGGGAACAAAGGCTAGCATAGTGGGAATTATGGATTGCATTGCAAGTGAAAGTAGAGAGCATGTTTTCATTGGGACTGTGGTCTGATTTCCTTGAAAAGGAAAAGAGTCCGATAGAGTTTTTTTTTTTCCTATATTTAAATATCTGGCTTGCTTTAAAAATATTTAATTGCTACAGTATGCTTTCTGTCCTATAAGTGTCACTGGGTATGTAAACCTCAAAAAAGCCAGGTCATTAAGAAGTTCCTGATATAAAACCAGAAAAAAAATCCATCCCAATGAATTCATAAATTATAATGTAGAATCAAAAGAAATATGAACAGGATTCCCCCAAAAGCTCACAACTTCATTAATTAATTCTAAAGATACTGAAAGAGTTAAAATGTCAGACTGAGAATTCAGAAGTCCAATACTGAAATATTAGCAGCTTCAAAGACTAAACAAAAGAATTGAGTGGAAACAAATAAAAAAAGGTCAGGACTCTATTATATCTACCACAGATGTCCTTGCCCATCCATGTTCATTGCTGTTCTTTTCACAATAGTTAGGGAATAACCTAGATGATAGTCAAATGGTGGTTAGATAATGAAAATGCTGCACATATACACAACGGAATTTTATTCAGTATAAAGAAAATGGCATTATGAATTTCGCAATTATGTGAATGGAACTGGAAAAATTACTTTTAGTGAATTAACCCAGGCCCAGAAATACAACTGCTGCATGTTCTCTCTCATATGTGGAATCCTGCTTTCAAATCTCCACATATGTATAGCTTGAAGAATCCAGGAAGCTAGAAATGGGTCACTGAGAGTGAGGAGTGCCTTAATGGAGGGAGGGAGGCTAGCAGAACATGAATAATGTGAAACCAGCGAGGTAAAATGTCAAGGGTAGAATGGTTTAAATAAGGATCAGGGTGGGGGACAGAGGGGATAAGTAGTCCAGGAAGAAGAGTTAACCAAAGGAATGATGTATGAAAAGCCATATGTAAACCAATTAAAAATAGTTAGAAGAAAGATACATTGCATTTCTGGGTAATGTTGCCATTAAAATCATTGTTTATTAAGCAAAAACCCCAGTGCCAGAAGTGATATTCTGCCTTATGCTGTTGGTGTATAGGTTTCCCAAACAATATAGGCTCTTGCCACTCCTCCTGGTTGCTCTCCAAAACTAGATGAAAAGGCCCTATTGTTGAAAATACCATATACCTTGGTTGCAAGATATAGGGAAACCAAGCTGTAACTTGACACGTGCAACACAGCTCCAGGAATTGACATAAATGGGGATGGGAGAATGAAGAAAGGATAGATACACAGAAAAAAACGACAGACACATGTTGTAGGCAGATGTTTCTTTCCCAATCCCAGCTGCCAGTCCCAAATAACTGACATAGAGGTTTAATATTACTTGTAAATGCTAAGCCAATAGCTCAGGCTTATTACTAGCTATCTCTTACACTTAAATTAACCCATAATTCTACCTATGTTTTGCCACATGGCTTGGTACCATTTTTCAGTACAGTGTTCCCATTTTGCTCTCTTTGTGTCTCTAGGCGACTCTCTCATTCCACCCCTCTTCATTCCAGTATCCTCAGTCTGATTGTCCCACCTAGCTTTATCCTGTCTTGTTATAGGCCAATCAGCTTCTTTATTAAACAATGAGAGTAATACATATTCACAGTGTACAGAAGGATTATTCCACAGCAACCTGTACAGAAAAATTGGGAGCAGGTGGAATGTGCCCACTCTGATGGAGAGCACCAACTACAACCCAGAACCTTAGCATGTTTATTTTGTACATTTTGAACCAAGAAGGTGGGCTCATTGTATACAGCTGAACAAGGAGGCAAGTTTATAGTATATAGCTGAACTTGGTGGTAAATTTAGATAATCTCAATAGGAGGTCTCCGTAGGGAAGTAATCTCAGGTTGTAGTCATCCTGGAGGAAGAGGGAACTGTGTTTGATAGTTTTATGCATCATTAACATTTGCACTGGCAGCAGAGGAAGGACTTGCCATTCTTACGAGCCTCACTAAAGGAAAGCATTGCCACTCCTACGAGTCTGAAGCATTGGGGCTCTCATGCTCATGTCAACAATGCATATTCACTCAGGACTTCCTCTTCTTCTTGCAGGAACTTAGCTGGAGGCTTCTTATTTGTAGGCTAGCTTTCATAGTACTATAAAGGCTGCTGTGGGAATAACACCAACAGTCTTACCTAGTTGTAAAATCTATAATGTACATTGCCAACCTGCCAGGCAAGATGTGCCCACTGGTACAATAGTGGCAGGGCTGTAATGGGTATAATCAAGTGTTCTCTGATTAGATTTGAGGCCCACTCCATAGGGAGAAATACATACCTGTTATTGTAAAGACCATCTCATTTCCATGGCTGGGGCTGGGGTGGGACACAGGAACTGGAGTGAGAAATTTATTACTATTGTTTTTGCTAAATTGACATGACATCAAACTCCTTTATAAATATTTATGTTTAAACCTATAGACAAATGCTACTCAGCCTTCATGAGAGAAGCTTATCTTTGTACTGAGTCAGTTGTAAAAGACTCAGAAAAGAAATATAACAGCTTGGGTGAGAATAAAGCAAAAGAAAAAAAAAAGCCTATTTGAAAACCTAAGCATGGGGCTAGAGAGATGGCTCAGCTGTTGAGAGCACTTATTCTTGCAAGGGACCCATGTTTGATTTCCAGCACCCACATGGCAGTTCTCAACCATCCATGTCAGTTGCATGGGATCTGATAACTTCTGACTTGCTCGGGCACTAAGCACATATGTGGTGCACAGAAATACATGCAAGCAAAATACTCACACACATAAAATAAAATAAATAAATCTAGAAGAAAACTTCAAAATATCTTGGAAAGGAAAAAAATAACCTCCCCCCAAACCAAACAACAACAAAACAAGCAAAAATGTCAGCAAAATTTATTACTAATATCCTAAATCAAACCAAAGAAAGGATATAGCAGATTGAAAATAAGGCTGATGAATTATTATACTCAGATAAAAATGAAAATAAATCCAAACATTTCTACAACTTTCAAGAACTCTGGAACATGATCTAGATACTAAACCTGAAGATGGAGAGGCAGCTCAGTCGTTAAGAGCATTGATGAATCTTCTAGAGGACCTAGGTTCTGTTCCTGACAGCACATGGTAACTTATAACTGTAACTCTAGTCCCAGGGGATCCAACATCTTCTTATGGTCCCTTAGGCACCAAGCACACAAGTGATGCACAGACATACATGTAGGCAAAATACCTATACACAAAATACATTTTAAAAGTTTTTTTAAGAATTGATAGATGGGTGGGCTGGAGCGGGAGGATAATATAGGAATGGGGGAGGGGCTTACAGGAGGGAATATGGAGAGAGACAGCTACAATTAAGAGACATGTGGGAAGTAGTATGGAAACCTAATATAGTAGAAACTTCCTAAATATATACATATATGAAGGTGATCTAAGTGAAATTGCTGCATAATGGGGGGCGGGACAGAGTCCCAACTGGCTACCTCTTGTCACCAATAAAGCTTTCAGTACTGGGATTGGGTTACATCTGATTGAGTTGATGACCAAAGAGGTTCCATGATTATTCCCAAACAATCCAGACTGTTACCAAGGCAGTAGATTGCTCTACACAAACTGTCAACAAGGCCCCATTGCTGAAGACCATGCCTAAATAACTCACTGAACATGGAGACAGATATCCAGCTGGTGCCTCTATAGAGCATTCACCCTTATGTTCTAGAGCCTTTGGTACAGGAAGGAACTCTGCACACTACCAAAGGAGAAACATAAACATCAAGCCAATCACAAAAGCTTTGATTTGCAATGATGTGCTAGCCACTAGCAGCTAGTGCAATTGGTGGCACAAAGCTTGTGGGGGTAGCTATCCAACAACTGACCTAAGTCCCATTCCATAACATGGAACCCATACCCAACACTGCTTGGGTGACCTGTCTGACTCTGATGTTATAGCTTTTATTTTTATCATGTTTTATTTTATTTTGTTTAAGAAAAATGATGAATGAAAATATAGCCATTAGAAAAGGTTAACCACTGAACTGTCATTTATACCTGCTGGGAGAGGGAAACTCAGTTTTTCCCATTGGAGTAACACTGGGTATATAAACCACTCTCGGACTGGAGTCATGTTCAGGGGTAGTTGACCAACTTTTAATGGACTCCACAGTTTGGTTTTTTTTTTTTTTTGTGTGTGTGTGTATGTGTGTGTATGCTTTTATTTGGTTATAGTTTGGTGCATTGTTTTTTATTTTTAATTTTTCTTTTTGGGTGTTGTTTTATTTTTTTCTTCATTTGGGGAGATCTGTTGTTATATTGGGTTTTAGTTTTTTTGAGAAAGAACTCAAAGTTGGGTGTATGCAGAGGTATAGATGACTTGGGGGAGGGAAAATTATGATCAAATTCTATTTACATTCAAAAATTACTGCCACTGGAAACCATGCTGAGTTCCATGATTTGTGCTGCTGCTGGCTGCTATGGGCAGGGAGGTATTTTTTGCCGTATTATTAATGACTGCAGACTCATAACTGAGAAGGAGAGACATTGAAGGCTTCTGTGCCAACACCCTATCCCATATACAAAAGAAACAGTCCAGACAGGAAGCCATTGGAAAGAATCCTTAAAAATGTGATACAAATGCTAAAGTTGATGGCTTCTGGAGGGGTATGGGTGGTTGGGTGAAGAAGGACCAGTTTTCTTTAAGAGGCTGGCCACTGGGACTCTGACCAGGCTCCAATGAGTATATAGGTAACACAAACTGGCCTTGGTGGTTCTTTTTTTCTTTTCTTATTTTTAATAGGGGGGGGGCATGTACAAGATTGGGAGGGTGGACCTGGGAGGAATGGTAAGCGATTATGATTGGAGCACATGGTATGAAATTCCTAAATAATTAATAAAAACATTATGTTGGGGAAAAAACAAAACAACCCCCAAAATGCATATCTATATATGTACATTTTTTTTCAGATCACAATTAGGAAAGAAGTATTTCACATATATGTTTAAAAGAAACAAAATGTAAGAATTGTTGTAGAAGACATAGCAGAAACATAAACTAATTTTAAGGAAAACCTAATCAGTGAAATTACAGCAGAAATTTCCCCAAATCTCAGAAAAGACATGGTCATGCAATGCATTTCGAATCTAAAATATACATGACCAGAAAATAATCTCTTTATGTCACATTACACTTAAGATGCCAAGAATATTGAGTATTTAAAGACGAAAGAGAAAAATAAGAAGTCACAATCATAAACTCATCAGAGTTACATGAGACCTCTCAAAGAAACCTTAAAATCCATGCAAGTATAGAATGACATATTCAAACTTCAGGAGTAAATAACTGCCAAAGATATTTAATATATCCAGAAAAGTTATTCTTTAAAATGTTTGGGAAAAAAAACATTTCAAGAGAAGCATGTACTGAAATAATTTATGACCATGAAGGCAGCATTATACATTATAGAGGTGCTCAAAGGAATTCGACAAAGAAAGAAAGAAAACAGAAGCTGTAATCATGAGAGTTCAAGAAAGATGAGGTTACAGAGAAGAATAGATAATCAGATGACAATTAGGAAAGAATGAAACATTTCTAACTCAGTAAACCTCAAAGTGTGGGAGTAAGAAAAGAATAAAGAACATTTGAGCCAGCCATAAAAAAGACTAACAAAATTACAGGAATTATCACATCTCCCTCAATAACAACCCTAAATGTAAATCATTGTAACTCTTCAATTAAAAGAAACAGACTGGCTAATTGGATTAAAAACAAGATTCTGTTATTTTCTATCCATAAGAAACATGCTCCACAGTCAGCAGCTGAGGATGACATGTTTTTTTTTTTTTTTCCAGTAGCCCATGCAAGTTAAATATAGCACATTTTAGGTTATAAAATAAGTCTTTTGTTTCATTTTGTTTTGTTTTGTTTTTCTAGACAGGGTTTCTCTGTGTAGCTCTTGCTGTCCTGGAACTTACTCTGTAGACTAGGCTGGCCTTGAACTCAGAGAGCCACCTGCCTTTGCCACCCAAGTGCTGGGATTAAAGGTGTGCACTACCACCGCCCTAAAATAAGTTTTAACAAATACAAGAGATTATAGAAATAATTTCTCCTATTGTATAAAATTACAATAGAATGAAACTAGAAATCATCAGCAAGAGCAACTACAGAAAATATACATACAAATACATGGTGGCTAGTGACTATAATCCCAGTGTCTGTGAGGCTGGGACAGATTGCCATGAATGTGAGATTCCTAAATATTATATCAAATATTTTAATATTTTTTACCCTATTAAGCGGTTAACACTTCTCCCTGAAGCCGTACATTGCCAAATAAAATACCGAGTGTCAGGGGTGGGATACCTTCCCTTGAGTTGTCCGTTAGTGTCCTTCTGGAGACACCCAAACCAATACAGGGTATTCCCATGGCTGTTGGTTGCCCACTAGAACTCGATGGTAAAACTCTACTATTGAAGAAAGTACATACTTTGGTCACAGGGCATGGACTCTGTGGTTGACACTGATCAGGAAAATTCCTGACTCGGTTGGCTAGCTTTCATAGTACTGGAACGTGTTATGAAGGCTGCTAAGGAAAAAAAAATATCAACAGTCTTACCCAGCTGTGAACCATGCGAGCTGTAATAATGACCAGTATGGCAAGATATGCCCATGGATGCAATAATGGCAGGACTGTTAGGAAGTTAAACAACCACTTTCTCACAGGATTAAAGATCTGTTCCATGGGAGAAAAACACATGCTTGCTGCTGTAAATCTGGCCAAAATGGTGAGTTTTAAAATTAGTTTCATTTAAAGTTTTTCATTGCATGCATATATCAAAACATGCATTGTATCCCATAAATATATGTAATTATTATCTATCATTTAAAATAAAATTAAAATATTTTAAAGGTGATATTAGAAATGACAAAGAAAATTCATTGTCTTACTCCTTAAAATAGCTTGATTGAAATATAACTCAGATATTTTAAAATGCAGCCATTTAATGTGATCTAACAATTCAGATTAAAACACTTGTATCACCCAAAAGATCCCTTATTCCTATTGACATCCCCTGCTACCTCCTTCCCACTGCTTACATCACTTAATTTTAAGAGATTTGTGTCAGTCAGATGATTTTATAAAGCACAAAATGTAAACTCACTGCAGGGAACTCCAGAAGCTTTTGGTTTTCTTCAAATACAAGCCCCCTCGTAATTGCTATTTTGACTCTTAGCCACTTTGCTCATTAGAACAACTTTTCACACTGAGCAACTTCACAGACACCTGGTGCTTGTATGGCTGTTAACTGAGACCTCAGTGTGCAGGAAATACTGAGGGCATAGGAACTCTGCTGCCTGTCACCAACACCAGCTTCTCTGCTAATGTAAGCACTTGGCTTCCAGTTAATTCTTTATAGATAAAATCAACAGAGCACAGGGTTTGAATACTCTGAAGTACTGCATGTTTTCTTCTGAGTTTTCTCTAGAATGTTGTCATGTCCTGTCTTCATGAAAGGAATTATGTGTATCCTGTTTTCTCCAACTTAGTGGAATAAATTGATTTCACAATTACAGATACCTGGAGGCTTGCTTCCCATCCTTAAGAATATGCATTCATACCAGTTACTCATATAATCTTTCTGGAAATGGGTAATTCTATCATTGAAGCTTCACTGTCCTCACAGCCCAGAAGTCTGGTTCTGAAAGACAACTTTGCACTCAAGAAACCTGACCACTAGCTGAGGAAATATTAATAGTCGATAGCTTCTTGGAGAGGGAAGGTCACTTTTCTTCAGGAATGTGGCCTCTGGTAGGTTGCCTATGCTCCAGTGATGGCCCTACACCTGTGCACAAACAGGTAGCTGAAGAGAGGGAGGGAGACCTGGTAGGAGGTTCTGGGACGAGTAAGAGGAGGAGTGAGTAGTGGGTGTGATCAAAATACATTGTAGACATACATAGTTTTTTCAAGGAACAATTATTTTAAAAGAAGCAAAGATGTTGTGGCAGAGTTGGTGTTTACATTTCTTTTTTGGTAGTCTGCAGAGTACTTTCCCATCCCCAAAACACTAGGACATTGGGGGTAGGGTGGAGTGAAGGTTCTATGTAGGCACCAGCTCCAAGTTCAATGAGTTATTTTCAGCAATGAGGCCTTGTGGAGAGCAACCTATTATCTTGGCAATCTCGTAGGTTGTTTGGGGATTTCCAACATCCAAAATGGTTTCAGGCAACTGGCTCAGACGATACACTCTTACAGACTACTCCATAATCCTAAAATTTTTTTTGTGTCCCCATAAGATACAGCGCCCCCTCCAGCAGGAAGTAGTAAGAAAAGCTATGCCCAAATTTCCAAATATACCAAGCTGGCTTTGGAGATGGAATGGGCTCACTCCCCCTCTAAACCCAAACATATTCCTAAAATAAAATGGTTAATAGATTCTTGTGTCCCAAATCAGAAGAGCCCTCTGATGTGGGACAGAGAAAAACCAATATTTTTATTTAAAACAGGCTGAATATAAATACCATCTCTTTCTCAAAAAGAAAAGGGATATGACATAGATATATAGGATATAGAGATGATAAGATAAAAGGGTAGATTAATGAACCTACTTTTAAAGAACAACAACTTGTTTAAAATGTTTTACATTCGGCTGGAGAGATGGCTTAGAGGTTAAGAGCACTGACTGCTCTTCCGGAGTTCCTGAGTTCAATTCCCAGCACTCACATGGTGGCTCACAACCATCTGTAATGAGATCTGGCACCCTCTTCTGTATACATAATAAATAAATAAATCTTTAAAAAAAATAAAATAAAATGTTTTACATTTGGTATAGATTTTAGTTTATGTTTAAAATGTTTTACATTGGTATAGATTTTAGTTTATTGATACAAGTTTAAACTTAATTTTGTTATACTGTATATATATTTCTATTCTTGTTTAAGGTATTATGTTTATGTAACTCATTTAGATTAGAATGGATAATTAAGTAGATTAATAATTAGTCATCTATGATAATCATACTTATGGCTATGTTAGTTAAGTCTTCTAGGTATACATAGATATATTTCAGATAGATAAGTAATCTTCAAACACTTCAAAGACCTACAGAATATGGCATTTAAAATGTTTTAAAAATTTAGACTTTCTGGACAGTGAGACATGTCTGCTCCTGGCAGCACTGGATTTACTTCGGAGAGGAGGATGGACATCAAAGACACTCCATATAGAGTTTATTTTCACCTTGGCAAAGATAGCCATTCGGGCAAGAAACTGTTCTTGCCTGGACTGCTTGATTGACTGGACATGCAAGATCCATGGAAGGATGACCACTGAACTTTGCTTGACAAGATGGTCCTTCAAGTTCCTGCTTCGCAGAGAAAACTGCCAGACATTCTACAGGATACTAAAAAAAAAAAAAAAAAAAAAAAAAAGAAGGGACTCTAGCCCTGTGAGCTGAAGACAGATGCCCCAACTTTACAAAAGAACATTACGTGACTGTCCAGGCTGTCGGCGGTCTCTGTCTACCCTGCAAGACTCCTGAAAGTTACTTATATCCTTCTCCCATTTCTCAGGTAATATTATATCCTTCTGAGGTCTTTGATGTGGTTGAAGACTAGATAGTTGTAATTTCCTCAGTTATAATAAAAGATAAGTTAGACATAAAACCTTAAACTCACAAATATAAGATAGATAGGATATCTTCTTTAATATTGTATCTGTAATTCTTGCTTGATAATTGTTTTGTTATATGTAATTTTACTATGTGAAAGTTAAAACCTTCCTTTTTAAAAAAAAGAAGAAAAGGGGAAGTGCTATGGATATCACTCTATATAAATAAGACATTGATTGGCCAGTGACCAGGCAGAAAGTATAGGTGGGACAAGGAGAGAGGAGAATTGAGGGAACAAGAAGAAGGAGGAGGAGACACTGCCAGCCACCGCCAGGACAAGCAGCATGTAAAGATGCTGGTAAGCCACGAGCCACGTGGCAAGGTATAGATTTATAAAAATGGGTTAATTTAAGATATAAGAACAGTTAGCAAGAAGCCTTCCACAGCCATACAGTTTATAAGTAATATAAGTGTCTGAGTGATTATTTTATATGTGGGTTATGGGACTGTGGGGCTTGGTGGGACCTGGAGAGAAGCCCTCCAGCAACACCCAAAACTTTTGGGAGTAACCATCCAATGACTGATTTGAATTAAGGCCCACTCTACAAGTTGGTACCTATATCTGATACTGTTTGGGTAACAAGAACCAGAGACCAGATAGGCCAGAGACTTAGAGTAAAACCAAATAATATTGGTCTAAAAAGAAAGTAACAATGAAATAACTCCTAATATTATTCTGTTATATTCATAAATCAGTGCCTTATTCAGTCATTATCAGAGAGGCTTCCTCCTGCAGCAGATGTGAACAAATACAGAGACCCACAGTCAGACATTACTGACAGAGAGAGAGAGAGAGAGAGAGAGAGAGAGAGAGAGAGAGAGAGAGAGAATGCTTTGAACACACAGCTCTAAGTGTGATGTCTCTATTAAATCTTTCCCCTCAGAACTCAGGGAATCCCATGGAAGAGGAGGTGGAAAGAGTGTAGGAGCCCGACACCAGGAGAACAAGGCCCTCTAAATCAACATGAGCAAGGCACATATGAGCTCCCAGAGATCGAAGCAGCAAGCACAGGTCCAACAAGGATCTGCACACACAAGGTCCTCTGAGCACATAGTAAGTATAGCTTTCAGTTTTGCATTTTTATGAGACTCCTGAGTGTGTGAAAGAGTGGGTTTCTGATTCTAATGCCTTCTCCTAGGGCTCTTTTCCTTCTGTTGGTTTTCCTTGTCCAACCTCCATGTGATAGTTTATGTTTTATTTTGTTATGTTTTGCTTTAATTCTTAGAAGCATGTTCATTTCTAATGAGAGACAGAAAGGGAGTGGATCCAGAAGGGAGAGGAGATGGAGAGGAACAGGGAGGAGTAAAGGGAGGGTAAACTGCAATCAGGATATATTGTATGAGAAAAGAATCTATTTTTAATAAAATGAGGAGAAAAGGGAAAAAAAGATATCAGTTATGGTCAAATCCTTGACACACATAATCAAACCAATATGATTGTCTGGGCTAGTCAACTTGACATAAACTAGAGTCATTTGGGAAGAGGAGACTCAGTTGAGAAAAAGCCCACATAAAATCTGCCTGTAGGCAAGTCTGTGGTATATTTTCAGAGTTGATGATTGATATCGGAGGGCTGAGCTCACCATGGACAGTGCCACCTCTGGGCAGGTGGTCCTGGGTGCTATACAAAGTCAGGCTGAGCAAGCCAATAAGTAGCACTCCTCCATGGCCTCTGCATCAGATCCTGATTCCAGATTCCTGTCTTAAGTTCTTGTCACGATCTCTCTCATTGATGGAGTGTGACCTGAAAGTTGTAAGTTAAGAATCATTTCCTCCCCAAGTTGCTTTGGTCATGATGTTTTATCACAGAAATAGAAACCTCAAGATATGACTCAATGTGTGTCATCAAAATTCAAAACATTTAAACTTGCAAGACAAAGTAAATCAGTAAATTTATTTCTAGATCTAGAGAACAGCATGCTTTCCTCAATCCTCAGTTTTTGTACCTAAAAATAGGTATATGTTAGGGTAAGAGATAAATTCATTAATGTATAATAAATAGAATTATACACAACATTAAAAATAAAATGAAATGCCTTTTGCTTTTCCTCCTTTAAGATGCCTCCCCTGACTGAGTGAGAAGCTTCACTATGCTGTTCTGTTCAACACAAGGCATAAGAATGAAAGAAGCTGTAGCTTGATGGTTCAAAACTTGAGACCCTGGGCTCAGTTCCTAGCACAGCAAGTCAAATCTTAAACAGAAAAGATAATCACAATTTAGATGGACCTGAATGGAGTGATGAGAATTAAAAAGCCAATCTCAAAATGATATTATAATAATTTATATAACCACAAACATTCTACAGATGCATGTGTTATTCTTGAAATAACAAAATATAGAAATGGAGAGCAGATTAGTGGTACTGGGCTTGAAAGGAAGGCATTAAATATGTTTTGTGAGAGAGTGACAGAAAAGAGCATAGTGGGAATGGAATAATTTATGCATTATAGTGTGGTAGATATTGCATGAAGCAACACGTGATAAACTTGCATGGAGATAACACTTATAAATAAGTGCATGAGAAAACTAATATCTGAATACACTTACTGTTGTGCCAATGTCAGTTTCATGCTTTCAGTCTTTTACCATAGTTATAAAAGATGTTTTAACTGGGAGACTCTAGATGCCACATTGTACAAGTGTTGATGAGGCAACAACTCTGCAGAGTGAATTCCCTCCTTCCACTTTTGTGTGGCTTCCCAGGGTCCACCTCAGCTCATCAGGCTTGTATGCAAAGTAATTTTACCCATCCAGTTCCTAACTGTGTTTTACTTCATATAACTTAGCATACACATAACTCTTTGAATGTGGCTAATTTCTGGTTTAGCCATTTCTGTGGTTTTGTTAGAACACAGACTCAAAGTTGTATGTGTTGAACATTTGAGTTGTAGTTGCTGATGTAGTTAGAGGCAGATAGACCAATCATGAGGGCTCTGACTCAGTTAATGGATTAATGTATTGACAATGAGAATTTGATGGTACCACTAGAAGATGCTAGAAACTAGTAGGTAAAGGCCACCATCTTAAAGTAGATTACTGGGAGCTAGCTATAGATGGGTATACCATACCATGTTCCCTGGAAACCCTGGCTTCCTTCCTGGCTGCCATAAAATGGGAAGCTTTGCATTAACACATGTTCCATTCCAGGCCCAGATCAACGGAGTAGAATGAGTTCTTGTCTCTTTGCTATACTAATAAAAAGTGAGGAAGTAGAAGGGGTTCAGATGGCTAATTCGTATGAGCTTCCCTCTACCTTGCCTCTTTCCTCTTCTGAATAATCATTTCAGGGATGTGCAATCCCAACATTAGCCTCTCCTAACACTTTTTCAGATTCCCAAGCAAACTATGGAGCAGAGGATGAGCACATTTATTAGTGATGAGTCTTGGTGGCCTGAGGTCAACTTTCCCATCACTTCAAGATTTTATTTTTCACTCTTTTATTTTTTTTAATTCCAGGATTTACAGTATAACTATAACAATGATGAAACCATGCAATCATTTGAATAAAAAAAGATAAGAAAACAACCCAGAGCTTTAATTAAAAAATTAGTACTGACCTTCTTAAAATATACAATCAGATTGAAAATTTACTGACACTCTCACCCTGGAATACACTTAAACTATAAAGAGCTTCCCAAATAACAAACAGTGAATAGAAAAAATTAGTTTTGTCTAGCAATGCATACACCTATAAACAAAAGCTTTTAGCATGATTCTCCTTAATACAACTGAAATCTATTTCCATTGACTTGTACAAAGATGATTGATTTTCTCATTTCTTTTTTAAATAAACGCTGATAACTACACTCAGAGAAAACATCATTTATATGCAGTGCCTTCTTCCCAGGTGTCCTATCAAATTAAAATTACTCAACTCTCCAAATTCAGACACAAATTTCTCTTGTTAGAACACATAAATTCAGGGCAAAATTATAACCTGCAAGTTAGAGTGAATAAGGATAAAAGCTCTGAACTAAATGCCATGAGACCAATATTTAAAAATTGCTAAGTTTCTCTAAAAATGTATTTAGTCATGCATTATGAAGCAAAATTAAAAAGCCAAAGGAACAAAAGGAAGTTTTACTTAATTTTATTTTATTTGGGAGTTTAGTACATAGTACATTCTGATTTTCTATGTCTTATTTTTACAGCAAAAAGAAATGAGTGCCTGGTCCTTAGGTTTATCTTCTCAATACATCCATATATAGGAAAATCCATAATCTTTTTAATGAGACCATAAATTGCAAAGTTAATGTGCAGAAAGATAAGAATTTAAAAAAAAAACAGAGAAATTGGAATAAGGTTGTTAGATCGTGCCATGGCCAATATCTCAATTATCATACATATGTATTTATAAATTTTATAAAGATAGTGCTATTAAAGGAAATAGGTACCATGTATAGGAATATTCCTTTATTGTTTCAAATAAATTTACAGTTACCAAAATTATAGGAAAGACTATATAATAATTCTAGAACTAGAGTATATGGTGTCTAGACTCACAAAATTAATATTAAGAGTTGCAAAACTCCTTAAAACATTATTTCTCTCATTATATCTCCTAGAATAGAAGCCCTATAACATTCTCTTTGCATAAAAGACTTGGAATGGGGTGCTTTGTAGTCAAATAAGTTTAGAGAATAAAGCCCATTTCCAATTCCCTCCTGGATATTCACGATGTCTGTGAAATAATAAAATTCTGAAAATGTTTAACACATTACTCACACATAGTCATAAAAATATGGGGTTTCACACATCCACAGAATCAGTGTGGCATAAAATCAGCTACTTAGCTGGTTAGTGGGTTGTTGGCTTATCTAACATGGGCTGATTTCCTTCTTCATGTGACTTGCATCTATTGTCTAGATACTCTAGCTTTGAGGTAAGGGGACTGGCTTCTAAATTTTCTTTTGCAAATTATTTTATTGTACTAAGTTCTGGGAATGATGGCCAGAAAATTGATAGAATATCATCTGTCTGAGGATAGAGACAGAGTAAAAATACTAATACAGAAACAAAAAATGTAATGAGATACCATAGTAAGTACTATATAAAAGAAAGATACATAGGACCTGCGCTGGTTAGATTTTATTGTCCAGTTGACACAACCTGGTAAGAAAGAACATCAGTGGCCATGCTTATGAGAGATTGTCTGGAGTTATGATTGAGGACAGAGGCCATTGCAGGCAGCGCTATCCCTCAGCAGGTAGGCCTGAGCCGTATAAGACAGCTGGCTGTGCACGAGCCAGTAAGTGAAAGCAGCCCTCCTACATGGTTCCTGCCACAAAGTTCCTGACTTGAGGGCTTGAAGTGACTTCCTTCAATGATGGATAGTGACCTAGTAGTGGAAGCTGAAATAAACCCTTTCCTTCCCTAAAATGCTTTTTAGTCATGTTTATCAGTCCAACAGAAATCAAATTAGAACAAGGCCATGGGAACATACAAAATGGGGAGTTGGACTTGTCTAAGACTGAAACTGGTGTGGGGATGTTTCCCTATAGAAAGTGACATTTGAGCTGATGTCTGAAGGATAAGTAGGCATTGATCCAGAGAAGACCTGAAAGTATTCTTGATAAAAGGATAAATAGAAGAGTGGCCATTCATAAAAGGCTTTGTATAAAACCTGACAAAGCCCAGAAGATTGTGGCTGATAAAATTCTCAGGAAAGATCCAAGGTAACTCTAGATGCCTAGCAACAGCCTCAACAGGAAGCTAGGTAAATGGCATCATTTAAAGTTTGCTTGCAGGTAAGTGACACAGAAAACAGCATTCCCTCCCTTTGGTTTTTGAGGCACCTATTGAGAAGAGAAACTCGTTCTAACAGCAGCTCTTGGGCATGTAGGAAAAAAGAACACTTCCAAGCAACTCAAACCTCCTGGGAGGCTCAAGATGACCTGCAGAAGGCAAGTCACCAGAATAGGAAAGCTACGTGTGGTATTGCAAAGCTATAAGCCACTGCTTTCAAGATTCTGGCTGTCTGGCAGAAGTCAGGTGAACAGTGTTTCCTTGTTATCTTGACCAGATCTCCTTGTTTGGGTTAGACCTCTCCCTCCAGTTGCTCTGAATGTTGGACTTGACAGACACCTCACAGTTGGCTCTTTCCATGACAGATTTCTTCTCTGCTGAACGACATCTGCTTCCCCACAAAAGGCCAGTAGTCTCAGGCCTCTGAGACCAACACAGTGGTTTTGTTTATGCACCCATCAGCTTCCCCTGTTGTCAGGCTGATGTGAGTCACTAGCCTAGTCCACACTCTTGCTGTCACCTTACTCCTCTTCTCACAAGTCTTCCCTCACCTCAACCCACCTGCAACCAAAACTTTATCTCAAGTTCCCTCAAAACTGATCTCAGACAGAGGTTGGCAGTAGGCAGGCAGTTAATTAACTTTTTTTTATTTTACATAGAAGAATAATTATCTGATAACGTAAGTCTGACACACATTACACACACACACACACACACACACACACACCACCCCAAAAGCCCCCCCCCCCCAAAAAAAAAAACAAACCCTGCTCTGTCTTTCAGATGCTTAAAATGGCACACAAAAGGTAATTGCCAGAAAATGATGCTGGCCGGTAAGTGAGTGCACCTGCACAGGCTGTACAAGACACAGGTGTTAAAAGACAGATCCTGGGCCCCTCAGAATGTTATGTTAAATCTCCAGACTCTAGTTTCACAAGGTATTTTCCACCAATTAGACACCATCAGAGCCCATAGGTGAAATATATTCATCCTATGAGCAAAGAATTATTTTTTTAAATGGCTGCAAGAAAAAGTAAATTAAAATTTAAAAGGAAAATAAACATGTGAAAAACACATGAGATTTAAATTTCTGCATCTATAAATGCAGATTTTTCTTTGATTGATTGATTTTCTGCAGTGTTAGGGATCAAACCCGAGTCTTGGGCATGCTAGGTAAGTGCTCTACCCCCAGGGTACATACTTAGCCTTAAATACAGATTTTGGGAAAAACCACCTTTGCCTGTTTGTTGACATTTTATCTGAAGCTGCTTTTGAGCTTCAACAGCAGAGTGGGTAGTTGCTATGGAGACCGTGGAGCTTGCACAGCCAAATCTATACACATGACTTGCCTTTGAAGGGAACGTTTACTGATTCCTGATGTAGAGAAATGAGGGGCATGAGCCCTATACTCTGATGGGGCTCATTCTATTTGGTATTTCCAAGTATGGCCAGGCTTTCCTATTTGGTGAGATGAAGTTTGAACTGAGTAGATCACAGAGTAGTTATAGATTTGGCTAATGGGGTAGAGGCCATTGAGTCAGAAGTAAAATCCTATAGTAAGGAAGGGGAGCATTGCACTCTGAAAAGATCCACAGATACATTTTTGTCACTAAGGGGAAGAAAGAGGCTGACTTGAAGAAGGGACTTGGAGGGGGGGATAATGGAGTGGGCCACTGAGGAACTCATAAAGCTAAGATAAGTGAAAATCAGTAAAATTGTCTTTTGATACTGTCTAAGCCCCAGGAGCCCCATTGAAGCAGCCAAAATGGATTGAATTCCTGCTGGGGCAAGGCTTGCTATTGATCATGCAGACTGATCCAGCAAGCAACCTTGCATCTTAGCAGGAATGATTACTCCCCAAGAAGTCCTGCCTGGAAGTAGGCTTCTATCACTTTCCTGATGACTCAAGAGCACATCCTAGACAGGGTGCCATCAGTGGGACAGATTCCTGCAGCCCAAGCTTGCAAGAGAAGAGTGTGCCATGGTGAGAAAGAATACATTATTCAACTCAACTCATTTGTGTTTGATAAAGAGCAAAGATTTGCTTATGTGTCCCTACTTAACGACGAGCCCCAATTTTTGAATGGGGAAAATAAGATGTGGAAGATGTGGTAGTTAATCACTTAATCAACGTGACAAGATTAATAATAACTATGGAGCTGGGCAGTGGTGGCACAGCTTGTGTGTTGTTGACATAAAACTGGCCAGCTCCTACCAAGATTAGCTGAACTGGCCACCTTGTTTGGTTGAATGTCCTGGCTCCTTGTCCAGCTGTATGCAATTTCCCTGTCTCTCTGTTCAACTGTACAAATAAAGACATTTTAATTCTGGCATGCTGAGACTTCTCCATCAGAGAGCCCATTTCCCCTGATCTCAGCTTTTCTATATGTGTGCCTGGGTGTCTGCCATTTCTTTATTCCCTCGCTACTCCAGTTTGGGGAGTCCCTTGAGCCAGGCAAGGATATGGCAGGAGACAAGGAACTTGGAGATATGGAAGAGATCTCATTGCATATACAAACTCAAACCGCCATCCCTGGTTCTGGGCCTTAGATTTTGTTGAACCAAACTAGCTACTAGACTGTCTACCTGAGACTGTGAGATCACTTAAACTTTTTGCGCCTTAGCTAAAGGGGCTAACAATGCTGCATAGCTATGAAAGTCACTATGGGTTAATAATATCAAAACATTTCATGGCACCCTATGAACATATATAATAAATACTTCTGTTTCAGTTACAAGTTAGTTTAAACAAGTCTATAAAAGTTTCAATATCTGTAAAAATGTGAATCCATCTTTACTAAAGCAATGGGCATTGTGGTGGTTTGAATAGGTATGGCCCCCACGGACTCATGTATTTGAATGCTTGGCCCATAGGGACTGGCACTATTAGGAGGTGTGGCCTTGTTGGAGGAAGTGGGTTGGGGCAAGTTTGGAGTTCTCATATGCTCATGCTACACCCATTGTGGCACACAGTCTTCTTCTCTTGCTTTCAGATCAAGACTTAGAACTCTCAGCTACCTCTCCAGCACTGTCTGCCTGCATGCTGCCATGTTTTCTGCAATGAGAGTAATGAAACTGTAAGCCAGCACCAATTAAATGTTTTCCTTTTTAAGAGTTGCCATGGTCATGGTGTCTCTTCATAGCAATAAAATCCTAACTAAGACAGATATCTTTAATAATATATTTGTGAACACTGAAATATCAGTTCTTCTAGAAAAAAGTATTTTAATGCATAGCTGTTGTTGACACCTGTCATATAAATACTTCCACATGGCAGGTTGGAACCCACTGATGTAGCATAACTGGATGCTAACTCGAAAAGAGTTATGTGCAGTGGCATACCTTTATATGTTTTCCCCATGTGGATATAACACATGTAATGTATCCCAAGGGCATAATCATACAGTAGAGCAAAAGAAGTAGTGATTTTAGTAATAATTTTCTTTCTAAAATAATTCATTTACTTGCAAGTTTATGGTGTTTATTTTAATAACTGAGCTGCCATTCCTGAAGTTCTTGAAATCGTCTGTCACATGTTGGTATAAACCAGATTTGGCACATCAATGGCATATAATTGGGAGACATTAGCTTGTCTTAGTGTCAAACAAAAACTCTGTGTGAATAGTCCAATATAGTCAATTTTATGTATCAACTTGACTGGGCCCTAGGGTTCCAAGACAGTTGGTTAAACATTATTCTGGGGAGTTCTGTAAGTATGCTTTTGAAGGATCTGTCTTTTAATCAGTGCACTAAGTAAAATAGATTGTACTCCCTGGTGTGCATGGTCTTCATCCAACCAATTCAAAATATGAGGGAGAATTCCTCCTTCTTGATTTCTTTCAAATAGAGACATCAGGTTCTTTTTCTCCTGCCTTTGAATTTGAACTGAAATGTTGTGTCTTCCTTGGTCTCAGGCTTGGTGGATTTTGGTTCGAAACTACTACCAGTCTGACTTCATTTTCACTGTCTTTGTGCTGACGCTGCTTTCCATTGTTGAAGTAGGACCCAACTTTGACCCTCCAATGTGGACTGAAGACCAGGAGCTCTGCAGGAATCTTCTGGAACTTCAGCACCAGATTGATACTACTAAGCCATTCCACCATGTGGAATAAGCAATTTCTAGGTTCTTGGTCTTTCTGATAAGAGACAGACATTGTTGGACTACCCAGATCATACATATCCTGTAAATAAGTCTAATATACTCCCTTTTTATACATATTCATTCTATCAGTTCTGTTTCTCCAAGGAACCCTGATATGTACATCCATATGTAAGGTATATTGTATCTTACCAGTTTTGATGCTGTAAAGAATTCTAATATAAATTCCTACTTGCAAAAACAAAACTCCTGTGTTCCGGTAGGTGTGAGAGCATTGGTTAAAATATGGAAGCACAAGATACTGCATTTTTGTAGGCTGACATCTCCTGTCTCTTGTTGGCAGCAGGAATTGCTCCTGCTCAACATCTGGAAACCATCCCAGATTGTGCATATGTTCTTTCTGTTTCCCCTGGAAATAGGGTGACTATGAGGAACCCTTTCTCCATTGTGAAACAAAAGGGAGCCACATGGATTGTGCTGAGAGTATAACTGAATGTAATAAGGGTTTAGCCTGAGAATTTAGGTACTGCTTTATCAACACTAAGATAATTGATAATACAATGATGAACAAATCATCTTGTCGTCCTAACCATGTTTCCCTTATATTCTTGTTTGAGGGTCAACAAGACACTGAGTCCTTGTCTGGGAGAACATGATGCAGGATGAGTGCCAGCTTTCCTTGAGCAAAAGCAAGTCAAAGACCAGAAACAACCTCTGAATCAGAGATTTATTCTGAGACGCCCCCAGCCCTGCCATTTGTCTCCTACACCCCTTTCGCATCAGGCTTTAGTGGATACACAGTGAATTGTTTTCTAATAAAGTACTGAATAAGTAAATGAATGAAGTGGATTTAGGAATCAAAGGTTTGGTTTGGTTTTGCAAGAGAAGTTTTCAGTTTTGTGAAGCCAAGATGGCTAGCTAAACTGTGGGAAGCAACTGCTCATCACATTCTCCCCCTTTTCCTCTCTTCTACTGGAGGAACCTGGTTCCTTGTGCTATTGGTATTAGGTTTGGCAATGTGACTTATTTGCTACTCTGAATATGAAATGTTTCCTAGGCTCATGCTTTGGTCTCAGCTGATGGTAATATTTTGAGAGGCTGCAGGAATGTTATAAGGGGGTTGCTAGCTAGAGGAAGTAAGTCACTGGGGTCTTGTATTTGAAGTTTATACCAGGTCTGTCTCTCACCCTCTTTTCTCTATGCTTCCTGTGTGCCATGATGTAAGCTGCTCTGTTGTACCCCTCCCCCTGAGATGATGGCCTGACCCCTCAGAAACCATGAGCTAAAATAAACCCTTTGTCACCTGAAGTAGTTGATTTCAGACATTCTGTCATGATGACAAGACATACTTAGCTAATGAGGTATTAGCAGACATGAAACATACCAAGTTGTATTTTAAAGCACACCCAAGATTTGACACACACTGTCTCCTCTCTCTCTCTCTCTCTCTCTCTCTCTCTCTCTCTCTCTCTCTCTCTCTCTCATCATAAGAACAGCTTTTGCTGGGCAATTGTTAGTTATCTCTTCAGCTTGCACTGAATGACAAGTCACATTGCTCAGAGAAGAACCAAGTCCATAGCAAGGTAAGCCAGGCTGGGCTCATAGTTTGAAGCTGAGACTAGCCTATTAGAAGGCAGTCTAGAGTATTCAAAGTCAGCCAACTCACACTCACATAATATTATTGTTTTTCATGTAGCAATAACTCTCATGCCCTTCCTCTGTGTGTGTCAACTACTAAGTTGAGTTGGGGCCGCACACCCGAACATGGACTGGATTGGCATCATTCACTGGAGTGTAGGCAGCCCATCAGTAGCTACATCACTGAAGCAAGTGACACTCCCACCCCCAGCCACATGAACAGTTAAATCCTTCAGTGACGAAGTGGGGCTCACAAGCTCCACTTGCCCATGATGAAATGTTGATGTGTCCTACCTTGTGCAGGTCTTGTGCAGGCAACCATAGCTCAAGTGAGTTCATGAGTGCACTGTGTAATATCCAAATAAAAAGCTAGATTAAATTAGGTTTAACTAAAATTAACATTTCTTATTTCTTTCCCTATTTATTGATTAAATTTGTCCTTTCACAATTAATATAGGCATGCACTATATTCTGGTTACTATAAGCCTTTACTCTCTTTTTTATCCCTCTCAGTCTTTTCACTTTCCTATTACAAATCCCTTTCCCACATTCAAGTCTGTTTCATCTTACTTTGTGACCTGATTTTAACCAGGATCGCCCGTGTGACCACAGGTTTAGAACTATCCACTGGAGTTTGGTGTGCGCATCAGTAGGCACACAACTGAGTACAATGACTGTCCCTTCTCTGGAATCCTTCAGTAGTCAGCATTTCATCAGAAAGGGGTAGAGCTTCATGAGCCCCTCTCCAATCCATGATTGACTATGAACAGATCCACTTTTGTGCTGGCCCAGTGCAGGCAACTGTAGCTGCTATGAGATCATCTTTGTAATGCCCCGAAGACAGTATTCCACAGCTCTTCTCACTAACTTCTAGCTCTTACATTCTTTCAATTCTCTCTTCTTGAACCTTAGAAAGGGTGTTATAAATGTCTTTTGGGGGCTGGGACTTACCATCATGCCACTATTCTCAGCACTTATAGCAGGCATGGGCATCTGCACTCACCATAATTCACCACAAAGAAGCTTTTCTGATTCAGGATGATAGTAGCATTTGTCTATCTGTCCAGGGTGGGTGGTGGCAGGTTGGTGGAAGTACACAAGGTCCAGGGACTAATCTGTCCAGGCTGAGTTTTTCAAAATTACAAAGACACTGATAAGGAAGTTAAAAATACACCCCACCAAATGGGAAAGTATTTCTTAATTACTTATCTGATAAAGGGCTTGTATGTAGGATGTATTAAGAATGCTTACAATTCAGTACCACGAAGACAATTTAATTTAAAAATGGGGTGGTAATCTGAGTAGATATATTGAAAAAGAAGATGTGTAAATGGACAATGAGTATGGAAAAAGAAGCTTAGCATCATCAAAGAAATGGAAACTAAAATCACAATTATTTTGCTGCTGGGGTTTCTACCCAAGCCTTCATGCAGGCTTCTCACATTTTTCTACCCCTGAGCTATAGCCCTATCTTTCAAAAACCACCATTTGATAAAACTTTATACTGAGTACAATGGATGTAATGAGACCATTTCAGATAAATAACAAGTTTTGGTGAGAGTATGGGAAATTAAATTACGCTCTAACACTGGTAGTGGGGTTTAAAACAATGAAACCTCTTCACAAAACAAAATAATAAAACATAGATGACCATAAACTACCACAGATTGCCGCCATTCTTAGGTATATATCCAAGGAAAATGGAAATGCATGTCCACATGAAAACTCATGCATGAAAGTTCATAATAGTACTATTCCAAGTGTCTATCAACCAATGAGTTGATAGATAAAAGGTGACATGAATATCACAGAGCATTCATTTAAAAAAAGTAAGGAGGTACTAGTACAGGCTACCAAGTGGATGAACTTTGGAAACATTATGACACAGAAAAGAAACAAGACATCAAAGACCACATAAATGATTCTATCATATAAAACATCCAGAATAAGTAAATCCATAGAGTGAGAAGTGAGTTAGCGGCAGTCTGAAGCTGAGGGGCAGTTTATAGTTGGGGAATGATCATTGAAGGGAAGAGAATTCAGGTTAGGAGTGATTAAAAATATTTTAAAATTTATTGCTGTGATACTTGCACAGTTCTGTGAACACATTAAAATTTATGAAAACATTTAAAGATTCATTGCAGGAGGCTGTGGGAGTATCTAGCAGGTGACAACTAGTGTTTAACAGGTCAATCTACCAGATGAATAACTCTGTGATGGGGAGCCCCACCTGGCAAAGCTGTGGAGTTACTGACTGTTAATGACAGGTTACTACTGTCTGTAATTTTTCTCATGTGCCATTTCATTTCTTCCCTAAAAAGAACTGCTCTGAGCTTCTTTCCAGAGCCCACTGGTAGTGTGTTTTACATCTTTGGGCACACGTATAGCTGTGGATGGTCAGGAAGATGATTTCTGTTTAAGTTGTACAATTCTGATGAACAGAAAATATACTGGAATATTTTTCTTAATTGACATAGGAAGGTAACAATATCCTCAGTCTCAAGTACTGCTAATTTTAGATTGCCAAACAAATTCAAAATAGTCTGAACTGCCCCTGCAGAAAATACACAAAGACTAGTTCTCAGGTGTTTATTGCTAAATCAAGGTCAGGCTGTTTACATTGAGACATAACTCTTACAGTAATTGACTGCACATACTCCAACCACTCAAGGTTTAGCCAACTACTGTTTTTGTTAAGTCCTGAATTTCAGTGTCATTCTCTGTCTGAGAATGCTAACCACTCAGACTATGTGCTTGACTAAGTGTGACCTTCCAAGCCTGAGAAAAACTTTGTGACTTACCATGTGTTATGAGAATGGGTTGGACCCTGAAAATGTAACATATAATTATCCAGATTTTGGCTATGGGAGAGTAAGAGCGTGAATGTGTGTGAGTGAGAGAGTCTGGTTATGTGCTGAGTGAGGAATGTAGCTGAATGGGCAGAGAGAAAAGTGAAAAGCTATGGAGAGAACTGCTGTGAAAAGAGCTGTGTAGAAGGTAAGAATGAATGTGTGTTGGTATTTGCTGAGTGAGGGATGTTGCTAAATGGGCAGAGAGAAAAGTGTAAAAGAATGAGAAGATGAAGAACTATGAGAGATAAAAGAAGCATGAGAGTAAAGTGAGAGTAAATGAATAAGAGAACGAGTGAGTACAGAGTGAATAAATGATGTAGTAATATATGTGAAGGAATGTAACAGAGTAGAGAGAAGAAATGTGTACAGAAGAGAGATATGGAGCTATATAAAAAAGAAGATGTAACTGTGCAAAAGAGGTATATGGCTGTGTGGAGAATTTATGGAGAATGTAACTGTGGAATGTAACATGGCTGTATGGAGAATGTAACGATGTGGAATGTATCTTGTGGAGAGAGATATTATTAGACAAATAGATTTTTCAAGATGTAGTAAAAGAGAAAGTTACCATAAGAAAGTGTTTGTGTATGTATTTCCTTATTTTACCCCCCAGATAGACAGAAACTTATTTATAAATACCTTCAGATAGAAAAAGTCTAGCCCCTAGATAGAAAAGCATTTTTTTTCTAATCCCTTGCTACTCTGGGGTCTTCTATTCACAACCCTAGAACAGTTCCCAGGAGCTGACCTTCCCATGGTCTGTGACAATGTATTTATTTTTTTTAAAAAAGAGATAAGGTGTTATAAAGGTACATTGTTTTTTATGTGTATGAGTGTTTTGCCTGCATGTATGTTTGTGCACCACATGCATGTCTGGTGCCTGTAGAAGTCTGAAGAGAGCACTGGATTCTCTGGAACTGGAGTTATGGAGGGTTGTAAACTGCCATGTGGGTGCTGGGAATTGAATCTAGATTCCCTGAAAGAACAAGTACTCTTAAATGCTGAGCCATACGTTCAGCCCCAATGCTTATTTATTTTTGTTTTCTGTATAGGAATGCTTTTATGCATGTATATATGTGCAACATGTGCATGTTTGGTGCCTATGGAGGTCAGAAGAGGGTGTCATATCACCTGCAACTGGAGTTACAGATGATTATGAGCTACCATGGGGATGCTGGGAACTGAGCCCAGGTTGTCTGCAAGAGCAGCCAGTGCTCTTAACTGCTGAACCATCTCTCCAGCCCCTGAAGTTAACACATTTTAAAGAAGTTTTATGATATGCGAGTTTTAGATTAATTAAGTCACTTGAGAGAGTTAATATCTGCTAATATCAAACAGTTCATTTCCCCCAATAAACCAATAGCCTACTATCAAGTAGAGAGTGTTGTTATGTATTTAAAGTAGTTCATATGACATATTCTCTCATGAAAACTGCAGTATTATAATTTATTTCTAGTTAAAGTATGTTACTCTCTCTCTTTATATATATATGCAAATATATAATTAGAATTTTCAGATTATATAGGAATGTCACTAATTGATAAAATAATCTGTGAAATAAAATGTATTAGTGACTTCCTCAAACTTGCTGTGTAATGCTTTTGTGAGTTAATTAGAATAAAGTGATTTTATTTAAAATGTAAAATGTATTAAGTCAGTAACTCTTGACAAACATGCATAATGTGCATTTGACATTTACATTTTTAAACACTTACCGTGTATGTCATGGGGGAGCAGGAGACATGCATGGAGGTCAGAAGGGTACTTTCAGGACTTGATTCTCTCCTTTGAGCATGTGGGTCACCAAGCTTGGTGCCAAGCGCCTTTACCTGCTGAGCCATCTTACCAGCCCTAAATTTCTTCATAAAAATAGAATCTAGAATTGTGAAGACTGCATTAATTTGTAACACATGATGGCACAAAGTATAAGGAAAGTTTAAGTCTGCCATTAATTACTTGAAAAAGAGAATAAAGAACAGGCTCATTAAATTCTCCATTGATAACCAATTAAAATGTTTTCTCACCCTAGGAAGACCAGTGAAAGTATAATAACAGACCGAGACAACATAAGTTGATTTAGCTAGTTCAATGACAAGATAATATATTTACAGGAAATAAAATAACCTTGGCAATAATGTATTTGGAAGGTAGTATGAATAAAGAGAACTACAGATTTCATTGTAAATATAAGTAAAAGTAAATATTTACTGTGACATAGATGGCTTATAGTCCATACTATGTAAAAGATCACAATATAGCTATTTAAGTGACAAAATGAACTATATTTATTCAAAACTATATTCATAAAGTGATTAAAAACTCAGGGACCAGTGGGCAGATAACATAGTAGTTAGCATTTCTATATCCTTAAACTTAAAAAGGGTTTGGTTAACATATGGTAACTGCACATATAGATGCGACATAATATAGTATTTCCATATGTGTATACAATGCATATAGATCAAATCAGGATAACTAACATCTGCATTTCCCTGTTGTACTTTTTGTTTGAAGTCTTCTAATTATTCATAATGGTCCAGAAAGTTTGCTAGGGTTGACCAATGTCCACTAGGTGAACTCTGGAATGTTTCATGCCTTTGTAATAAAAAGAAATGATGTCATAAACATTTTCAACCTACTAATGGTGAAACAGATGCGGAGAACACATTGTACACAAGAAAAAATTAAAGTCTGCATAATTCCAAAATTGATACAGATTATCGGATGCTTCCAAAAAACCAACAAGATATGAAAACACATTTCTGCACATTCCCGAAATACCTTCTGTTAACATCAAATGTTTGTTGACAATGCATTAAAAATATTCTTTTGATTTATATCTATTGAATTATTATTGCCTATATTTTCTAGAAATTGTCTGTTCATATCACTTTTCCTATTGATTATGCTGTTTTATCTTATTAATCAGAAAAGTCCCTTTGAAGACACTGCTTTTATATATATATATATTTTAGAGAGGGTCTCTTTATGTAGCCCCGGATGCTCTGAAACACTATGTAGACCAGACTATCCTTGAATTTACAGAGATCTGCTTGCCTCTGCCTCCTGAGTGCTAGAATCAATGGCATGTGCCAACAGGCCTGGTTATTAAAAATTTTATAGATTTATTTATTTTATTTTATACATATGAGTGTTTTGCCTATATGAATCTATGTGCACTACGTGTATGCCTGGTGTCTGCTGAAGTCAAAAGTAGTTATTGGATACCCTTGAACTGGAGTTATAGATGGTTTTGAACCATCATGTGGGTATTGGGAACTGAACCTGTGTCCTCCGCAAGAGCTATGAGTGCTCTTAACTGCTGAGCTGTCTCTCTAATCCCAAGAAATAGTTTCTTTGAAATTAGTGTCACAATGTGAGTAAACATATATTATTCCCATCTATTTATATATGTTTTCTTTTTAAATTTTATTTGTTATTTATTTATTTATTTATTTATTTATTTATTTATTTATTTATTTACATCCAGCTGCAGTCTCCCCACCCTGCACTCCTCACAGTCCCTCTCCTCACCTCCCTTCTCACCCAGATCCACTCCTCCTCCATTTCCCTTCAGAAAAGAGCAGGTCCCTCAGGGATATCCACTGATCATGGCCTAACAAGATGAAATAGGACTAAGCACTAACCTTTGTATCAAGGTTGGATGAGGCAACCCAATAGGAAGAAAAGGTCCCATAAGCAGGCAAAAGAGTCAGAGGCACCCCCCCCCAACTCCTACTGTTAGGAATTCCATGAGAATAAGCTACAAAACCATAATATATATGATAGAGGACCCAGCTCAGACCCATACAGGCTCTGTGATTGTCCCTTCAGTCTTTGTGATGCCCTACAAGCCCTGCTTAGTTGTTTCTGTAGGCCATGTTCTGGTGTTGTGGACCCATCTGGGTCCTACAATCCTTCCTCCCTCTTCCACAGGATTTCCTGAGCTCTGCCTATTGCTTGACTGTGGGTCGGTCTCAATATCTGTTCCTATCTGCTGCCAGAGGAAGCTTTTCATTTCATTGAGTTTCTTTTTCCAGTATTTGTTTATTTTTTGAAGAACTTCACGTAGGGAGGAGTCCACACAAATTTAATAATCTTTTATGGAGTCTACAACTTTTTCTAAAAAATATTTTTTAAGATATAATAACAAATCTTTAGGTGAAGTTAATATATTATTTTTACCCTCAAGCAATTAATTTTACTTATTTACTTTACATTTAATTAAAATAAAATTACACCACTTTCCCCTTCCCCCTTACTCCCTCTGCTCCTCTTTCGTCCCCTTCCACTAACCCCTCCTATCGGGGACTATGGCGGTTCAGCCCCTCGATAGTCCCCTCCCAGCGTCCGGGAAGAATCTACAACCAGCTGATAATTAATCTTTGATGAGAAGAAATGAATCTATGTACACGAAACTCCTTAGTCCATATGCTTTATTATTCTGTGACAGTTATAAGCTTATATCCTGCTCTCATATTTAGGTCATCTTTAGCCTGATTTCTCTCTACACTTTTCTGCGTTCCCCTCTAGCTTCTATCTTAATTCCTTCATCTAGTTCTGCCCCTTCTAGGTTCTCATCCATCTTGTTCTTTCCCATATCATCTCCTCTCCCGTCTCCTTCTCTCTCATCTGGCTCTTCCTCATCTTGTTCTTCCCCATCTGGCTCTTCCTCATCTTCCATCTCGTTCCTCTAGTCCTCTCTTTTAGCCCTTCAATCTAGTTCTTCCCCATCTCAGTTCGTTCCTCTCAAGTTCTTACCCATCTAGTTCTTCCATTCTTTTTTCTCTTCTCCCCCCCCCCGTGCCCTGGAAGTCTCAGTATATATAGGGAGGGTCCGAGCTAAATTGTGTAAAGCTATTACTTAATGTCCACCTTTCCTAGGTGGTGTCTCCTTGTGGAATTTACCATAAGTCAGGAGACTTACATGTGGGCTGTTATCATTGTTAGTCCTCGGAAGTTGGGCACACACCCCCCCCCCCCCGGCGGTGTCTCCTTGTGGAATTTAAGTCAGGAGACTTGCAGGTGGGCTGTTATCATCGTTAGTCCTCCGAAGTTGGGTGCCCACCTGGGTGGTGTTTCCTGTAGTCCTTGAAAGTGGCTAAGAGAGATAATCTGATTCCAGAGAAAGCCTTTCCTGAGGCTGTTCTCCAAATACCTGGAATGTGTATGTCCAGAGAGTGATCAGTCCACACTGTTAGCCTTTCTTAGGGAAAAGTCAATTGGGAAATCTATGAAGGCACACATGATTTTCATAACAGAATACAGGTGATATATAACAAGCCAAGTAACACCAAAAACTCCTTGGGATTTGGCTTCCTCTGGAGGAATTCCCTGATTCCTCCAGGTAGTGACTTTGCCATAACCAGCTGAGTTCTTATGATATTCCTGCAGCCTGCAGCACCCTCCCATGATCCTCCACTGTTAAATTGATAGCCTCTTTTTCTTTGATTATTATTGTTATATATGTACATGTACGTACAAATATATATAATTCAAAAACAGGTTTATAAAATTAAATGTTAAATTAATACTACCCTTCTCATTTCTGCTCCTGTTTTCAAGAAAATTAGCTGTCCCCTAGATATAAATTTGGAGTTCATATACTTAGCAGGAGGCATATATATGTAGAATATAAATGCATTCAAAGATAATATGTAACACATATCATACATATTACTGTTACATTTAGTAGATTATATATGGCCAAACACACATACACATAGACACATTATATATACATAATATATATATATACATATATATATATATGTATGCATATAGTTTCTTAAATTATTTCTTTAGCCGGGCGGTGGTGGCGCACGCCTTTAATCCCAGCACTCGGGAGGCAGAGCCAGGCGGATCTCTGTGAGTTCGAGGCCAGCCTGGGCTACCAAGTGAGCTCCAGGAAAGGCGCAAAGCTACACAGAGAAACCCTGTCTCGAAAAACCAAAAAAAAAAAAAAAAAAAAAAAAAAAAAAAAAATTATTTCTTTTTTGGAGAAGAAAGTTTTTTGTCTAGAACTGTGAAAGGTCCCTGATTTCCACTTTACTAGGAACCTAACAAGTTACTAGCCATTATAACTATTCAATTCTGACTAATTTTCTTTTTTCTTTTTCTTAGGAAGATTGTTTCATCTTCTGATTAAGAGATTTTTGATCATTTGATGTTACCCAAAAACTCCTCAGAGTCTATGATTTTCCAACAGTATTTTTTGCAATCCCAGCTTTATTTAAGTAGCTTGTAATATTTCTTGTTGTTTGGCTTTGGAAATTGACACAAGTTTTAGGCAGTCTCATTACTTCTGACTGACATTGAGTTATGGCTATTTCTACTCAACTTTCTGTGTGCCAACTCCTTTAATCAAAGGTGCCTCCTGTAATCTGCTCATTGCTCAGCGGAGTGTAATAAATCAGATGGTTAACTTGCACTTTGTCTTCCAAAAGGACCCTCTTCATATTCTCACAGACCTTTTTTTCCCCGCAGAGGAACACAGGAATTGGAGAGCACCTTCTGCACTATATATATATTTTATATTAAAAATATTAAATATGTTTTTTTCTGAAATCTGACGTGCTTTGGCTTATATTTCATTACTATCATATTGTTTCATCCTTTGGAACAAAAAAACCCATTTTGCTGTTCATATTAGTTTTGATTGGCAAATCACATTTCTATATACTTATAGGTACAATGCAATGTTTTGATCAATTATGAACATAAAACATAGGATGATTAAATCAAGATAATTATCATACTATTTCTTTGTTTACCTATCATTTGGTAAGTTATTTGAAATTTACTATCATGTTTTGAAATACACATATTTACTCGCTATATTCATGCCAGTATGCAAAATCTCAAAACTCAGTTTTCCTTTCTATCTGGAATTGTTATACTGTTTGATCAATTTCTATCCATTGTCTCCCTCCCATGTCTTCATTAAACTCTTAACATTCTACTTCTATGATTTCAATTTTTAATGTTTTATATAGAAATGAGATTATGCATTACTTATCTTTCTAATCCTAGTTTATTTAACTTACCACAATTTCTTCCAGGATGATCCATGTCATTTCAAATTACAAGATTCTGTCCTTTTAAAGGCTGAATTTCATTGTGTATACATATTACATTTTCTTTATCCATCTGTTGATGGACACTTGGTTTGTTTATATATTTTGGGTGTTGTGAATAATGGAAATATAAATATTGCTTTAGCATAGTGATCTAATTTTCTTTCTATATATACCCCCAAATGATAAAATCAGATGATACAATATTTCTATTCCTTTAAAAAATTTCTAATATCCCTCTATACAGTTTTGTATGACTGTATGTTTCATTATGGCTTATTCTTATTGCAGTTTTCATTTACATTTCCTCAAGAAGTAGCAATAATGAACTTTTTTTCATGTATTCATTGACCATTTGTATGTCTTCTTTGCATAATTTTTTCATGTACCTGCCCCTTTTTTAAAACATGAGTTATTGCTATTGAGTTTTTTAAATTCCTTGTCTACTGTGGATGGTAATCTCTTATCAGATTTATACTTTACAAATATTTTATCCAGTCCTGTGGGTTCTTTCTCCACCTCTATTCTTCTGCTGTGCAGAAGCTTTATCATTTAATAGAATATAATTTGCTGCATTTTGCTTTAAGGCCTGTGCTCTTTGGGGTCATATTGAAAAAGATCATAGCCCAGAAAAATGTCATGGAGCTTTACCTATATACAACTGCTATGGTTTGAAGGTAAAGTATCCCACATGGGCTCATGTGTTGAATGCTTGGTTCTCAGTTGATGGTATTATTTTGGGAGCTTTGGAACCTTTAGGAAGTGAAGGCTATTGGAGAAGGTAAGTTGGTGAGGGCACAAAGAGTATTATTAGTCTCCTGTCCTTGTTTTGTGTTATTTCTTGTCTATCATGAGGTGAGTAGCTTCTGCTGCATCCTGTCACTATAATGTTCTGCCTTATCACAGGCCCAGGTTCAGTAGAACCAAGTCTTATGAACATAAACCTTGGAATATATGGACAGTAATAATTATTTGCTTCTTTAAGTTGTAAATCCAGACAGTCTGTCAGAGTGAGGAATAAAGCTAATGAATGTCACAGCTCTTATTTCTTAGTACCTATTGAACAGCCACTCTTCAATAGTGTGAGCCAACTGAAGCCTACAGCTCCTCTACATTTCTTTACTTTTCTCTGGGTTGCGTTTTGTCTTCATTTATTGGTATATTGTCACTATATTTTGAGGAAACCAATGTCCATGTAGAGAAATACATATTTATTTATTCTTCTTTCATCTCTTACATCCCTACTTCAGGCTCCTCACCCTCCACTCCCCTACCTTTCCTCTCCCATAGATCTGCTCCTCCTCCATTTCCCTTCAGAAAAGTGCAGGCCTCCCGGGGATATCAACCAAACATGACATAACAAATTACAATAAGACTAGGCACAAACCCTCATATCAAGGCTGGATGAGGCAAACACATAGGAGGAGAAGGGTCCAAGAGTAGTCAAAAGAGTCAGAGACATTCCTCATTCTCACTGTTAGGAGTGCCACAAAACCAACCAGCTACACAACCATAATATATATGCAGAGTACCTAGCTCAGACCCATAAAAGATTCACGATTGTCACTTTAGTTTCTGTGAGCTCCTGTAAACTCTGCTTAGTTGGTTCTGTGGGTCATGTTCTTGTGGTTTCCTCTACCCCTCTGTCTCCTAAAATTCATAGTGAGGAGGTTTTAGTGACAATTTGCTGAATGCCATCCTAAGGAAAAATTTTGTCCTCTCCACCCTAATGTAAATCACTCCATTCATGCAGCATGGGCAGGTGGAAGCAGCATGAAATAGAATGTGTGGAATTGCACAGGACAGTGGACCGTTTCTTCTGTTTTCCCTCAACCTCTCTTCCTTGCTCCCTTCCTTCTTCCCTCCCTTTCTCTTTCACACATTCATTTACAGAGGCCTCAAAAGCTTCAGGCAAGAGAGTAGAATAAGGCTGATGAAAAGTATTTATATCATGACCATGACTCAAAACCAAAGCTGATTTGGGGGAAATTTCTCAATAGGTATAAGTTGGCCAGTCTCATGTATAAACATCCACTTAATTGAAGGTTGAGTGACACATGTTGACAAATGAATATTAAAGAATATTTAATTCATTACTTTATTACCTATGTACTTCCAGAGGGAATATATGAATGAGAGCAGAAACAACTAATTAAATGCCTTGATGAACTGGCAAGTGGCAGAATCTTGTTTACAGGCTTGGTGTATTACATGATTAGATTGCAAATTTGAAGGGCATGATTCCCAGTGTTTAACATTCTAAGTTTTCAATGTGGGGCTAAACCTATAGATGTGTACCATTGGCAGAAAATAAACAGGGCTCCCTTTCTAAGAAGATATATGTATAACATATCTGCCTAGCTTCTATTCAATCCATTTCTGCATAGTTTTAAAAATATTTTCTTTTGGTAATTCCATAATGAATTTCAAGACTCAGGTTTGTAATGAGATTTGGCTTATTGACTTCAAAGTGTATCCAGACATCTGAAAAGATAGCCATTTGGTATCTGTAACTGTAAGCAGATTCCTGGCACATGGCTCCAAAGTTCATAGCAGTTTTATTCATAATAGCCTTAACTTGGACCTGCCTAAGTTTCCTTTACTATTAGAGCAAAAAATAAATTATTTCATACTTATTTGATGGAATGGTACACAGTGATGAAAAAGAAAGAATTGCTGCTATATGAAGTAGCAGTATCAATTGTCCCACATATTAGGACAAAGGAAAGAAACCAGGCACAGATGAATTAAACTGTGTATGCCGTTCAAGATGATAGAAGTTAGAAATTTTTTTTGCTGTCAAGTAGGGATAGGAATGGGAGCTATTAATGGAGGGATGGCATAAAGGAACCTCTTGGCAAAAAAACATGGGTTCTTGATCTTGGTCTGGGTGATTATATAGGTATACACTTTTCTAAAATTTCTTAAATGATTCATTTTCATACAACTTACACAGCCTACTGCTTTCATGCTAAACTGAAGTCAAAAGAAATACTTAGATAAAGCATGAATAAGCTTTAACATGAGGAGTCTCTTTTCTCATTACCTACTGTATTCCTACAGAGACTCCTTGATGTCCAGTGATACTCATGGCTATATTATGGGACTGTGCAACACTGGGAGCGGAGATGTTCACGGGGAGGAATGAGCAGCGACCATGTGCTCAGGCCCTAACCTTTTCTTTTTCTTTCCTCATGTCTAGCCTATAACCCCTTTATTCTTCTTGGTCATTTGGGAAGCTAGAATGTAGAGGGGGTCGGTGTTACCATGGAAGGGAGGAGGAAGGGTACAGAAGGAACAAAAGGAGTTTCACAGGCTTAGGTCCTTAGGGGACTCCAAGCAGAGATGAAGAATAAATTGTGCTGACAGAGCCAGGCTTCCTGCCAAGCAGTTTCAATAAAAACTTGGCAGGAAAGAGAGTGGACACAGGGTGAAGAGAAAGCCAGGAGTGAGAAAATGGGAGGCACTGAGAGATGGGCCCTGTCTTCTCCACAGAATCCCTGAGGAGGGCAGGGCAATGGGCTCCAGAGGTGTCCGTTCCTTCCTCCTGACACCATCTTTTCCTGAATGCCTTGCTGATTCCACTCCTTTTTGATGATGAGTGTCTCTAATGATCAAATTTATGTGTTCTGTCTTCCTTTCTGTAGAATCAGTTGGGCCAAAAATGTTAAGTTTATCTACTGAAATAGAATGTCAGATGGCTTTGGGTCAGACTACCTGAGACTGTTGAGAGGACGATTTGTTCATTTCTGCTACCATAAATGTTCTTTGTCTTACAATTTATTATGCTGGCAGAAATGAAAGTGCTTGTTACTGAATTTTGGCCTTTTGATTTCGCCACTCTGAACTATAAGATCAAATCAAGAACCCAAAATTTGTTGATTACTATGGCTGAAAATTTTCAGGTTTTAGAATACATACAGACACAGTGAGCACATGACATTTAATCTATTGTGGGGATTTTCTGACGAAGAAATTAATGGTGAAATGAGATACATTGTTCTAGTCTCACTCTGAAGTTACTCTTCATATTATCATACCACTTTTTTAAAACATTGCATTTCTAGCTTCATTGAGAGAATGGTTATGTCACAGCAATGAAGCTTTGTATTTGTCTTCTCTCTGAAACACAGCTTTATTAAATTACATACACAAATCAAGCTATTGTGCAGCTCTCGCCATATATTCCTTTGAAAGTGGGCCAAATTGAGTGCACCACTGCATTTGCAAAAACCACCATGCATTTCAGATCAGATACTTCACACATCATCAAAAAGCTGTCAGCACGTCAGAAGACACAGAAATTTACAGACAGAATGAAACATTTCTGAGTTCCTGTCAGACCTGTCAAGTCTTTGTTTCTAAGATATTACAGAAGGAAAAATCTTAGCGATGTGTATGGGAAGAAATCTTGGTATCTAAAAGGTTTAGCAATGGCTTCTGGTGTTACAGTTAATAGCCAGGCCTGTCTTGTACTGATCGAAGTGTCTGTGTTTGTATATCACAATATGAAAGTCCACATAACAAAGGCAACACGTTTCCATTGTTTTTCGCCTTCCTAAAGCAGAATGAATGGTAGCTGGATATTTTTAACTGACAGAAGAAACTTGGGTTATGTATTTTTTTTTTTTTTACTAATACCATTCTACTCAAGTCCTATTTATTAAGAGCTCACCCTGTTGTTAGGACCACAAGTGAGCCAGCCCTAAGGGCATGAGAGCAGGAGGGCTGATCCTGCCCCCCCTCCCATATTCCCCCTACAGCAATCAGGAGAGAGGATCTTGCACCTTGCCTGGGCAAACCAGTAGAGCTGGACCTGGTGATAATAGTGTGGGGGACCCAGTACTGAGGACCCAAGAGTGGGAGAACTAGTCCCATTCTTGCTGCAGGCTGTGTTGGGTTAGCTAGCCACTGCTGGAGAGCTTGCCCAGGTAGTGATGATGAGGGAAAGCTGGCAAGCTGACTAACCCAGCTACCACCCAGGCCCAGAACCAGGGCTATGACCTGGCCCACCCCAACATCCACTGAATCTATGAACTGTTGGAGCATGTGAAGGGGACAAATCTACAGATCCAAAACAGCAGGATCTCCACCACACAGGACAGCAACAGGATATCCAAGGGGAGCCCCAGTGAGAGCTCATAATCAATGGTGTAGCATAAACCAGAGACCTTGAGACAGACCAATGATTCATGGCAATAAACACTTGCAAGTAAAGATGAATGGACTGAAGGGTAAATTATGTGACTCAATAGACCATACTACAGTTTCCACAAAAATATTCTTCCTTCTTTTAATTTGTTTTGCTTTTCTTTTAAATTTCATTTTGTTTTTGGAAGAGGTTGCAAGGACAGAGGGCAGATGCAAGGAGACAGGGGGATAAATAGGATCAGAATGCATGATGTGAAATCCACAAAGGATCAATAAAAGTTTAAAAAATAAACATCACACTGTAGATGTGATAGGGAAGAGGTTAATTCCAAGAACGACAGGAACCTTCTTTTGAGTTGTGTGTGTGTAGACTAGGAGCTTTTTTTCTAGAATTGCAAGAGTAGGAGGTATAACTGTTATTTCCAGCTTGATATTTTGATATTTAGAGATGGAGACTTCCTGTTTATTTAGGTACTCTCTAAAGCCTGTCTACCATTGCCATTTGGCTTTTGGTAGCAAGTGCCTTTGTTTGTGTTGTTTCCAACACACAGGCTTGAAATCACACAGTGACTTGCCCTTTCTCTCACTTGCTGGTTCTTGCCAGCATTGGACATGACCCAAAATGCATAAGAGGACTCAGGTTTCTGTGAAGAAGACTCTGTGGTCACACCTTAGTGCTTTGTTTGCTCCCTTTGGATTCAGTGATCTCTAGTCTCTGATTTTACAGTTCTTACATGTCATTAACATTCAGTACACAACCTTTGCTTTTGAGTCTTGTGGAGTCCATCAATAGGAGTGCCTTGAGGAGCCTCCTGTAAGTTAAAGTCCAACATCTTCACTTCCATCATTCCCTTGAGTGTGCTTTTAAGAGTCTTGGAATGCACACACACAAAACTGAATGTTTTTAGGATTTATACAACCCATTTCTTATTTGAGATAGAATGAATGTGCTAAAAAGGAATATGATCTTTGGACAGCTCACTTTTTTTTTTTTAAATTTTGGCTGTCTTCTAAGACCTTAAATAACAGAACTTAATTTTTTGAACGTTTGATTTTCCTCTGGGAAAAAAAATACAGTCCCTCTGTATATAGCAGCACTTCCTCCTCTGAAAAACCTCAGAGACAACAACACAGTGTGCCACTTTTAAAAATACCCCAGGCCATTCCAGTGTCTATCCAGTTGTGGTTCTACTTAGTATTGACATGGCCCCAAGCTCCCTTTTAAATATTCACATTTATAGTAAATTACATTTATAGTCATAGACTCATATTCTCAGCCTTAGTCAAAGAAGCATGTCTTCGTTATTCATGGGATGAACACAGAGATTCCTTGCTTATCTAAATGTCAAGAATAAGTGGTGGTTGAGTGCTCAGCTCTAAACAGGACATTTGTAGCACCCCCTCTGAGTCTCAGGGAACGGCAGAAGTGGAGAGATAGACAATGGAGGGTATATTTAAAAGACACTCCAGGGAACTCATTAAATATCCAAAATGTTTATATTCTAACACCACAGTAAAGTTTTCTTTTTCTCAAAATAAATAAACAGATAGAAGAATCCAGGAGCTGGAAGATAGAGAAGAATGTAAAGTGCTATCTTCTGGGTATGAAAGTGCCATTGCACTCATGACTTCACAGCAGCTGCAGGTGCCTGCGCTGGGTCTGCCCAATAGTCTATCAGGAATCTTGAAAGGGCTCATAGAGCCCTGTACTTCCCCACTTCCCTATTGGTTACTGATGGATTCTAGAGGAAGGACAGCCATTGCTTTAACTTTGCACCAACTGCTAAGACCATCGGGTTCCAAAGAACAGTTCCAGATCCTTGGTCATACTGATGGCTCATGTTAAACTCAGTGGGTCACAATCAATCAATCAATCAATCAATCAACCAATCAAATGAACAAAGAGAAAGACATCAATGTGAGAAAGAGACTTGTAGGAAAGAAGGAAGGATGAAACCTGGGAGGACAGCAACCAGAATGCATTATACACATTTTGATATTGTCAAATAATACACTTAGGCTTCGGCAACTGTCAACACCTACAAGGCAGGGCCAAGGGAGGCGCCAAGAGACCTGAGATCTGGATGGGCCAGCGCGCTCTCTCTGTTCCTGGACCCTTGACGGTGGAGGTTGACGGAGCAGAGCTCCAGAGAACACCGCTGGACTGCGATACACCTTCCCCAGATCCCATGACCTACCTATCCCTTCATTTGTAAGTTATCCACTAAATAAATCTTCCTTTTAACTACAAAAAAAAAAATTATATATTTTATACTTTTACAAGTGCAAAAGAAAAGATTCATTATCCTAGAGATCACTCAGACATAGTTATAAAATATAATTCTGATTGGTATGGTGTACAGGATTTGGAGCCAACGAGATGGACAACTAGACCATGAAGTATCTCACATGCCATCTTAGATAATTTGGCTTTTATCTTAAAGACAGTGGGAAAAACAATAAAAAGTATTATGATTAAGCTTCTAGAATGGTTCTTAGGGCATATAAATAAAGGCATTATATTTGAAGTTTTCACCCCTACACACATATGTATATACAGACACATACTCAAGGTTTTTCTATGCTTCACACAAGGGACTGGGATTTATCCTGACCAGGTGAAAAAATGATCCACACATCTCTTCAGCAAAACATCATTTTTTTCTCTCTGAAATTCATTCTTAAGTCAGAACTTGTCTCAAATAGATTAATGATTTGGATAGCATTTTAGAAAGCTTTAATGAGATTATGTTATTTTAGCTACCTGATCAGTTAGATAAATTGATGCTTGTAATCATTAATTTTTTAAAGTTCTCTGTAAATTTGATGAAAGAGCTGCTAAGTAGCAGCTGTGTTTCACCAGACATGGTAGCTTCCAGGTGTCTACTCTATCCCATTATGCTTTGAACTTTCCACAGTAATTTTCTGTTCAGCAAGAGAGAACTATGAAATAGCAATTTTACTGGCATTAAGGCACATGACACATGGCCTATTTACCTACTTTCCTATGATTTTTTTTGTTAGTATAGTTTTTTTCAGAGCATGGAACAGGCCACAGATGTTTATTTTATCTTCACATTTTTCTATGATATTTGAAATAGACTATATATGTGTATGTGTACATATGTATATATGTATGTGTATATATGTGTGTGTGTATATATATATTTATTTATTTATTTGAAGTGTTTTGTATTTTCTTTTTATTGCACTGATCTTTGAAAATAGTTCACAAGCAGCTTTCAGTCTTTAAGAAGTATTGAGAATGATACCTTTTTTTCTTCAATATATACTACATTTTCTAATTCGGGCATGTCTAATCCCTTTTTGTTTTTATTGCAACTGATATAAGCAGGTGTTATATTTAGTCCCTTTATCTATCACATTGATTTGTGGCCTGTGTAGGTCAGAGCTCCACACCCTTTTCTTTCTGGACCTGGTGGGCTGTCTGGTGTCTGTTGCAACTGCTCAGCTCTGTGGTAGTATAAAGCAGCATAAGCAATACACAAACAAAGGAGCAAGGTGGCATTTCATTGAAACTAAGTCACAAAAATAGGAGGTGCTCTAAATTTGACCCACAAGGCTAATTTTTTTTAACACTTTGCATGAAATTCACGTTTTGGAAAATTCTGCTCTTCACTTAGTGTTCTCAGACTGCAATTTCCTAATTAAGAATGATTAGGTTGTATAAACCAACACATCGAGGTAAACCTTATCACTTACCTTAGTGACTTTAACCACCTTGATAGCCTTGCTTACTCGGATACCATCTAGTCTAGGAAGATAGGAGATACATGGGTTAGAAATGAACTTTGTGAAGCTTGGGTATAGCTTGTTGCCCAACAGTATAAACAAAATGTTTAAAATGGAGGGTTTCCACTTCAAACTTTCCACAGTATGTCTAAGATTAGCTACTTGTCCACCACACAAATGGAATCAATAAACAAAAATGTGTCTCTTGAGGTGACCACACTCAGAAAATCCCTAAGTCCTATGTATCACTGATTTAATGCTGCCTAAAGGAATATTCACCTTGCAGAGAGCGAGTGTAATTTATCTGACTTTCTCAGTGATATCTCTGAAGTAGAATACTTGTATTTCTTCAAAGTTAAGGCCACTGAGACTTAGTTTCCCCCAAATCACTCAACTATTAAGCAGTGGACTTAGGATTCAGACCATGTGTTCTTACTGAAATCCTGTTTTTTTTTTTGTTTGGTTTTTCATTTGAAAAATCTCCCTTCCCATATAATGGTCTGATGGCCATAAGGAGACCATCATCATACATAACAACAGCTGTATTGATTGTGATAAGGAACCTAGCATGGTTTAGTTTCTTTGTAGGTATGAACTTACTTGCTCCAGGCCTACTAAAAATCTACTTGTCATCTTCATATTCTAGATTAGGAGACTGAAACTCAGATAAATGGCCAAAATAACCCTGTTCACCGCAATTCTGAGGGTCAGAGTGCATCACTCAGCTCAAGTGCACATAGCCTAGGTGATAAATGTTTCCTTGATTTCCCAATGCCTGAAGAGGAGGCTTTACAGCTGAGGTCTAGAGAAGCAGCTAAGTCCCCACCTGGCTTTGTATTCTAAGGGCATCTCTCCTCTCCATGCTCACCCTTTCATGTCAGTTCATTTTGTGCTGATAAATTCAAACCACCCTGGAGTCTTTACTACACTATCAGGAGACTCACACAAAAGCCACATCTTCTGGAGATGTCTCCTGTAGACAGCCTCAGACAACAGATCTGTCTCTCTGTCAAAACAGTAGATAAGCCAATTACTTCTTTTTTTTTTTTAAGATTTATTTATTTATTATATATACAGAAGAGGGTGCCAGATCTCATTACAGATGGTTGTGAGCCACCATGTGGGTGCTGGGAACTGAACTCAGGACCTCTGGAAGAACAGTCAGTGCTCTTAACCTCTGAGCCATCTCTCCAGCCCCGCCAATTACTTCTTTTTGCATCTTCCTTTCCAATGATTGGCTGAAAGCCACAAAACAGGCAATGGTATCAGAGAAGCCATGTGACTCTCTAGAGATCTGGTATTCCAGAAGTACCAGGCACGTATCACAGAAGGAAAAAGGATAAAGGCTTATACAAACCAACTCCAGGTTAAAACGTTTTTACTAAGAACATGAAGGTACCTTTTCAAAGTGGCTCTACAACTTTTTCCTCTTGATGTTGCTATATGATGATGACAAAAAGTTCAAAGCTATTTTTTGCCATGAAATTTCCTCTCCCACATGGGGAATTATGAGGAGACAGGCACTATCTATCATTTTTTAAGTTCTCGAATTTTTTTTTCTGCCTACCTTTCTTTCACAAGTTCCAGTTATCATTTCTTTTGCTCAGAGCTTCAAAACTTAGAAATTTCAGACTTACCAAGATAATTTATTATGAACCAACCAATCACTTAATTTCAGTGATAGACATCACTACAAGAATAAAATCACAGTGTCAAATTTCTGACACACAAAACGTTTTTTTAAAACTTTTCTCTAACATTTTACTTTTGAATAATGTTAGATTTAGAGCACAGTTCCTAAAATAATACAGAGTACTCCACAACACATAGCCTTCGAGAACCTTGACATGGATGCACTATATTAAAAAACCTCAGCACTTCTGTGAGTGTCTTGGTTTCCTCCTTAATGTCCCTTGTCCATTCCTGGATCCCACATTCAATTTTGTTTCCTTAGTCTCTATGTATCTGACACATAGAAAGAATAAGTAATTTGCTAAGGGTTAAATAGTTTTAAAGTGGAAAATTGAAAGTGTTTTTTTTTCTAATCCAGATGTTTCTCTATGAAAACTAAAGTGCTTCTTCTATATTTATTTAGTTTGTGTATACAAATGTTTCGCCTGAATGTATAAATGCACCACCCGCTTAATGTCTGGTGCTTAAAGAGGTCAGAAAAAGGCATCAGATCCTCTGTAACTGGAGTTACTGAAGTTTGGAGTCACCATGTGGGTTCTGGGAACTGAACTTGGATCCTCTATAAGAGCAACGTGTTCTTAACCACTAAGCTCTAGGCCCCAAACCTATATTCTCAATCCTTACCCAACTTTCCTGGACTTTCTTTTTAGCTATTAAAAGGGCTGTATATAAATAATAAATAAATATCTAATTTCTATACCTCTGATAGTGCAAACATTGACTTGTAACAATTGCAAGCATTATGGTAATACATGAGCCCTCTGTTAGTCCATATTGTAGACTGTAGGTTATATAAGTAGGCTAATGATATGCTAGGAAGTTAGCTCAGTATGCTACTGTCTTTGACAGAACAAAAGCAATGTGAGTTTATTCCTTAATTCAAGTTTAGGTCTTTATTTTATGTACCTTCATTCACCTTTGATTATCTTAAGAATGAAATGAATGTTACAAACATAACTTTAAATAAATTTACTTTTCAAAATAAATAGATGTCACAAAGCAACTTCACTAGAGAGAGACTGGAGAAATAAGTCAGTAGTCAGGAGTGCAAACTACTCTTGCAGAAGACCTGAGTTTCGTTCAAATCATCTATATTGGGTGGCCCAGAATTGCATGTAACTCCAGCTACAGTGGACCCCACACTCATTTCTGGTCTCCTGGACACCTGCATTCATACACACACACACACACACACACACACACACACACACACACACACACACACAAACACACACACTCACACACATTTAAAAAATAACTTGGAAACATACTGGAAAGAATGGAGCAGACATTTTCGGAAATCTAATACATTTTTAGTGTTAGGAACTAACATAAAAAGATGGGAATCACTATTGATTGGTGTCAAGAATTTTGAAGACTTTCTTTTGTTTATGTCTTCTAAGTCTAATATCAGCACATTTCATAATTAAATTGAAAGTTGGAATCATTCATCAACAAAATGAAGTTAGAGCTAGAAAATTTGCATGGGAACCAATTAGACCATAGCCTGTGGGATAAAATTTAATAAAAATTCAACTGTGGGATGCAGCACCAAATACAACATTTTCCCAAGAGAAGTGACTTCTTCAACTGTAACAGTGTTTCTTCTGGTTAAGGATTTAGACACTAACATAATATGCTATGAAAGAATATTTACCTGAAATGTAGAAAGTCTTTACCTAGACACAGGCTTTTATTTTCTGAATGATATTTGCATGTAGACCAAACACTTGAACAGAAGAGCATCTGAGGAATTGCTCTTGAGAAGTTTTTGTGAAGTTGGATTTCCTTTCATTTGTCCCATCTGTACAGGAGAGTAACAAGTGTGATCTTAGCCTTCCTGTTGATAGATTGGGTAGAGGGCAAATATATGTCCATACCCAGTAACTGTGCAAATAGACTAAAGGTGGGTGCCACTGCCTCCTAGCTTCCATTTTCCATGATACAAGTCAGTGGTTCTTAACAACATTGAAGTTTAGTTTTTTTAATGTATCTATTTTGTTGTTTTGTGATGGTTTTAAAAAGTGTTTAAATTAATTATTTTTCCAACCTAATCATAGTCCCCCCTTCCTTCCTCTCTTTTCAATCCCTTCCTACAACCTCCCCACTTCTCCCATCCACTACTCCTCCTTTCTCTTCAGAAAGTGTCAGGCCTCCCATGGATACCAGCCAGCCATGGCACATCAGGTTGCAGTGGGATTAGGCACTTCCTCTCCTATTAAGGCTAGACAACACAACCCAATAAGAGAAAAGGGTCCCCAAAGCAGGTAACAGAGTGAGAGACATCCCCTGGTCCCACTAGTAGGGGTCCCATAAGAAGACCAAGCTACACAACTGTCATGTATATGCAGAGTGCCTAGTTCAGTCCCATGTAAGCTCTTTGGTTGTCAGTTCAGACTCTGTGAGCCACTATGAGCCCAGGTTAGTTGATTCTGTGGGGTTTCTTGTGGTGTCCTTGACCTCTCTGGTTTCCACAATCTTTCTCCCCCACCCCCTTCAGGATTCCCTGAGCTCTGTCTAATGTTTGGCTGTGGGTCTCTGCATCTGTTTCCTCCAGTTGCTGGGTGAAGCCTCTCTGATGACAGCTGGGATAGGCACCAATATATGAATTTAGCAGAGTGTTGTTAGGAATCACTTCTTTGACTTTTTTTTTCCAGTCATGTTTGATTCTATCCTAGGTCTCTGGGCTATCCAGCCTCTGGGTTCTGGCCCTTCAGGCAGTGTCAAGGATGGGCTTCTTCTCGTGGTATGGGTCTTGAATTGGACCAGTCATTGATTGGCCACTCACATAATTTCTGCCACTCTTACTATAGCACATCTTGTAGGCAGGGCAAATTGTAGGTCAAAGGTTATGTGGCTGGGTTGGTGTCCCAACCCCTCCACTGGAAGTCTTGTCTGGTTACAGGAGATGGCCAGTTCAGGCTCCCTATCCCCTATTGCCAGGAATTTTGACTAGGGTCATCCTCATAGATTCCTAGGAATTTCCATTGCACTAGGTTTTTAGCTTATCCCAGAGATGTCCCCGATTCCAGTTGTCTTTTTCAATACTCTCTCCCTCCTTCTTCCCCTCAACTTGATCCCTCCTGTTCCCATCCCCACCCCCTCATACAGAGCATCTCTGTCCACCTGTGATTTCTACTCTATTTCTCCTTCACAGTGAGATTCGTATGTCTCCCCCTTGGTCTCTCCCTGTTACCTAGCCTCTCGGGGTCCATGGATTGTAGCATGGTTATCCTTTACTTTACAGTTATTATACACTGATGAGTGAGTACATACCATGTTTGTTTTTGGGGTTTGGGCTACCTCACTCAAGATGATCTTTTCTAGTTCCATCCATTTGCCAGTAAACTTAATGATGTCTTTGTTTTTAACAGCTGAGTAGTACTCCATTGTGTAAATGTACCACATTTTCTTTATCCATTCTTCAGTTGAAGGACATCTAGGTTGTTTCTGGTTTCTGAAAATTATGAATAAAGCTGTTACGAACATAGTTGAGCAATTGTCTTTGTGGTATGGTAGGGTTAGGACTAGTATACATAAGCGACCCTAAAAATTTTACCAGGGAACACCTACAGCTGATAAACATCTTCTGAGAAGTGGGAGAAGTGGTTGAATACAAATAAAAAATAAAATAAAATAAAATAAACCAGTAGCCCTCCTATATACAAATGATAAATGGGCTGAGAAGTAAATTAGAGAAAAAACATAATAACCACAAATAATATAAAATATCTCAGTGTAACTCTAACCAAGCAAGTGAAATACCTGTATGGCAAGAACTTCGAGTCTTTGAAGAAAGAAATTGAAGAAGGTTTCAGAAGATGGAAAGATCACCCATGCTCATGGATTGGTAAAATTAACACAGTAAAAATGGCCATCTTACCAAAAGCAATCTATAGATTCAATGCAATTCCATCAAAATTCAACTGAATTCTTTACAGACCTTGAAAGAACAATACTCAACTTCATATGGAAAAACAAAAGAACCCAGGATAGCTAAAACAATCCTGTACAATAAAAGAACTTCTGGAGGTATCACCATTCCTGATTTCAAGCTGTACTACAGAGCAATAGTAATAAAAAACCGCATGGTATTGGCATAAAAACAGAAAGGTTGCCAAAAGCCAGCTCATGAACCAGGGATAGATCCTGATCCTACTGCCAGGGGCCCCTTAAACATACTGAACTACACAATTGTCTTGCTTATGCAGAGGGCCTAGTCTGGTCCCATGCAGGTTTTACAGTGGTCAGTCTTAAGTTAATGAGTTCCCACTCGCTTGGTTCTCTGTCAATTTCCCCATCATGATCCTGATGCCCCTTGCTCATAGAAAACTTCTTCCCTCTCTCTGACTGTACTCCTGGAGCTTGGCTTGGTGCTTGGCTGTATTTCCTTCCATCAGTTACTGGATGAAAAACACCTTGCACAGCCTTGATGCAGGAGGAGGGGCTTGGACCTGCCTCAGCTGAATATACCAGGCTTTGTTTGTTGACTCCCCATGGGAGGCCATACCTTTTTGGAAGAGGGGATGGGGGGTTGGGATGAAAGAGGTTGGGGGGAGTGGGAGGAGGGATGAGAAGGGGATCTGTGGTTGGTATGTAAAATGAATAAAAAAATTCTTAATAAAGAAAAAATAAAAAAACCCAGGTTGATCAATAGAACCAAATCTAAGAAACAGACATAAATCCACATACCTATGGACACCTGGTTTTTGATAAAGAAGCCAAAATTACAATGGGAAAAAGACAGCCTCTTCAACAAATGGTGCTGATCTAACTGGATGTTGGTATGTAGAAGAGTGCAAATAGTATATCTATCACCTTGCACAAAACTCAAGTCCAAGTGGATTACAGACCTCCCCATAAAACCAGATATGTGTGGTAGATTCTTTTTTCCTTTGAGGCAGAATCTTATGTGTCCCAGGCTGGCCTTAAACTTACTGTGCAGCCATGGATAAATCTGAATTTTTGATCTTCTTACCTTTAGCTCCGAAGTGCTGGGATTCTAAGTATATGCTATTATTATTAGTACTGAGAATGGCTTCATGAATGCTGGGTAAACACTCTGCTAACTAAGCTACATCCCCAATCCTGTTTTGAAATATATTTCAATGGGCTCTCAAGTCAGCAACCCAGAGGTGAGAGTACAGCCAAATAATAGAACGGTTATCTAGCATTCAAGACTATCTGGGTTATAGCTCAAGCACTACAGTAGAAAAAAATCCAGTACACTTTTGCATTTTATATATTGTTTCAGTTTCAATTATTCCATTTCAAAGCTTCTCTATACATAAATATATTTTTATAAATGACATATTTTTGTTGACAAAATTACATAGGGCAGGACATTTTTTAGAACATTTATTCGAAAAAGCTCTCTTCATATATATATCTCTTTGATAAATTAGTTACTTTTGCATACTTTGCTAAATGTATGGTTTGAAAAGACACATTGGTGCACTCATTTTAAGTTGGCTAAGTAGCCAACTACCGACAGCCACTTGTCATCATTTTTAATTCTGGTCTTTGCTAAAAAACTAGAACATTAATCTTAAAAAACAAAAAATATTTAAGTCATCTTCAGGTTGGTAAGTCTTTTCAATACTTTCCCAAAAGATAACCAGGTATTTTTGTAGCAAAATGTGCAATATTGTGTATGAGGTTTATAGAAGTTCTGCTGCTTAATGATCTTTTCATATTAAATAACATTTGATAATATCCTATAGCACATAGGTTGTAATAAATAATACATATAAATTCTGAATGAAAGAATATTGGTCTTACATTTTGATCTCCCAATTTTTCTTCAAGATGTCTTATGTATTAATTATAACCATCTGACACATGAATAGTCACACCAGTATCAATATTTACAAAAATGTTAGTGATGCTTAATTCTTTTCTTTTAGGTTCCCTATATCACCTGTATAACTCTGTTCCTTATAAAAACATCATAGAATTATAGCCACAATGATAAACACCTGAATAACTGCTGGGAAAGGTGATTTTCAGGCTTAGATGAAAGTTTGGGAGCTTACCTATTTAGGGAAAGAGTTGATAAGCTCTACCTACTAGCATAAGTCAACAAAGAAACTTCTCAGTTCCCGAATGGGCTTTGGTCTTCTTTTGGATTGCATAATTATGGGTCTATGTCTCACATGACTTAGAGATAGAATTTAGACTGTTCTTTTAGCTCAAGAATACCTGAGTTGAAAACTTAGCAAAGAACCCGAGTTTGTGCCAGTGATAGCCTTTGAGGAGCAAATATAAAACTGCTCTGTATGGGTATTTATGCCTTCCTCCTAAGGATAAAGTTCTCCAAGAGATAAGGTAGCTGTGAACTTGAGCTAATGACTTCTGTGTATGTTCTCTGGCTGCCACTCTAGAGTGACTCTTTACACTTCTCTATTCTGCTTTGTCCTCCAGTGGACTGCCCTTTATTATATCACCTTGGCTTCTTGGCATCTTATTGGCTTCAGCCAATCAAGGTAGCTGCAGGAAAACAAAGAGTAAAGAAGCAAAGGCATGATATTTGCTTCCCTAGCTATGCCCATGCTGATCTACTAGGAAGTGCTGTCTGCCCTTCTACCAAGGCAATCATCTTCTGGAGCTGCAGTCTAGTTGCTAACCTCTTTGGCCATGCAGACTAAGGAACAGCAACAGGCAGTTGACCATCCTTGGTCGCATCTTTATAAATGATCCTCTTCAGAAACTCTGCATGATTGCTGTGTTTGAGGTGCCACCTCTTTCCTGCTGGGAATGTACCTGATGTGGTATCTGCAGTTGTACTTACTTTGCAGTTCTGGTGATTGTATGCAGGTCTCACCCTCACCACGAAGTGCTGTACTACTGGGCTAAAACCCAGGATTAGTAATGACAACTTTACAACTTAATATACTAGTGATAATGATTGTGAAGCAAATCTACTCTTTGTTAAGATTCCATAAGCCCAAGGAATAAGGCACTAATAACCCAAAGAACATCAAATCATAAGACTATTTATTGGGGATTATATAATGTATACTTAGCATAATTAAAGATAAAGATGTAATTAGTCAGAACAAGGATGAGATATTATAAAAGCATAGATTCTTTAAAAACAGTCACATAGAAGTTTCATAAGCTAAAAATATACTGTTACTGAAGATAAAAATCCCATTAGAGAAATTAAACAATAACCATAATCAAACAGAAGTAATGTAATAAAATGTTAGATCTAAAGCTAGTGCTCATAATGAAACCTGGAAAGGTAAAGAGAAAGAAAATATAGGCAGTGAGAGATTGACAAAGTGGCAATATTTTCAGAATAATGGCTGAAAATTTTTCATAATGATTTAAGGACATTATTCCTCAGAATAAAAAAAAAAAAGCTATAATGCCCCAAATAGCAAAAGCAAATATATACTCACATTCAAACATACCTAGAAAAGCTTCAGGCAAAGTAATAAGGAGAATATTTCGAAAACAACTAAAAAGAAAGCAAATTAATCCCAATACCATCCAACAACAAGACAGAGTTGGATTTTCAGCATCAATAAATAATATAGACAAGTAACATTGGAATAATAATAAATAATGAAGGAATTGTCACCAAGTTATTATGCAATTTAAAACTCAGGGCAATGGGCTAGTTTTCTTGACACTGGGTAACATTTGTGCAATAGTTAATAAAGGCAAAAATAAAAACATTGACTGGATAATTTCATTTCTAGAAACTTTTACAGTGTTCATAGGAAGACAAGTATATGGTAAGCTATTGTAGCATTGAAGATAATCTAATTGTTTCTTAGTAACATAAAGAATAACTATGGAATTAATAAAAGAGATATAAAAACCAAAAAGTTATAATTTAGGTTTACTTACATAAACATAGATAAGCCTCAGTAATAAAATTTTGAATGAAAGGAACAAAGCACATGATATGTATCACTATATCACCTCTATTAATAAAAAGTAAGAATGGCCGGGCGGTGGTGGCGCACGCCTTTAATCCCAGCACTCGGGAGGCAGAGCCAGGTGGATCTCTGTGAGTTCGAGGCCAGCCTGGGCTACCAAGTGAGTTCCAGGAAAGGCGCAAAGCTACACAGAGAAACCCTGTCTCGAAAAAAAAAAAAGTAAGAAAATACACTGGATCTCTGCATCTGCTTCCATCAGTCACTGGATGAGAGTTCTATCATGACAGTTATCGTGTTCGGCCATCCGATCACCAGAGTAGGTCAGCTTGGGCTTTCTCTCTACCATTGCCTATTGTGGAGGTATCTTTGTGGATTTTTAGGGACCTCTCTAGCACTTCCTATCCCCCTGGGTTCTTCATTTATCATGGTATCTCTCTCCTTGTTCTCCCACTCTGTTCCTGATCCAGCTGGGACCTCCTGCTCCCCTAAGCTCTCTTTCCCCTGACCCATGCCCTCCATTACGCATCCCCCCATATCCAGGTTGCTCATGTAGATCTCACCCATTTCTCTGTCATTGGGTGATCCCCATGTCTTTCTTAGGGTCCTCTTTACTAGGCAGCTTCCCTGGAGCTGTGAGTTGCAGTCTGGTTATCCTTTGCTTTACATCTAGTATCTACTTATGAGTGAGTACATACATATGTTTGTATTTCTGAGTCTGGGTTACCTCACTCAGGATGATTTTTTCTAGTTCCATCCATTTGCCTGCAAACTTCATGATGTCATTGTTTTTCTCTGCTGAGTAGTACTTCATTGTGTATATGTACCACATTTTATTTATCCATTCTTCAGTTGAAGGGCATCTAGGTTGTTTCCAGGTTCTGGCTATTACAAACAATGCTGATATGAACATAGCTGAGCAAGTGCCCTTGTGGTATGGATGCAGATGCAGAGATCCACGGCCAAGCCCCAGGTGGAGCTCCAGGAGTCCAATTGGTGAGAGAGAGAAGGGATTATAAAAGCAAGAGATATTGAGACCACAATTGGAAAAAGCACAGGGATAAATAACCAAACTAGTGGAAACACATGAACTATGAACCAATAGCTGAGGAGTCCCCATAGAACTGGACAGTTGATTAGCTTGAACTATTAGGAGGCCCCCAGGCAGTGGGACTGAGACCTGTCCTTAGTGCATGAGCTGGCTTTCTGGAACCTAGGACCTATGCTGAGACATTTTGCTCAGCTTTGGTGTAGGGAGGAGGGGACTGAACCTGCCTCAAATGAATCTACCAGGCCAAGCTGAATCCCCAGGGGAGACCTTGTCTTGGAGGAGGTGGGAATGGGGGGGAGGATGGGGGAAAGGCTGGGGGCTGGGAGGCAGGAGGACAGGGGAATCCGTGGCTGATATGTAAAATTAAATTAATTATAAAAGAAAAAAGAAAAAAAAACAGCAACAACAAAAAAGAAAATACACTGTAATTTGTTTTTGGATTAAGACTTAATATGTTCCAAGTGAAATGTACAGGGAACAAAGCATTTCAATAAGAAGGCATAGGAATGAATTGGCTATACATATATCAGTAATGCTTTATGAAAATAAGTCAGATATTTTTAATGAGTTTGAGCTTGGTGTGGATGCAAACACACACACACACACACACACACACACACACACACACACACACACACACGTTTCTTAGTAGTTTAACTGTATTTTTTTGGAAATATTTTGTGCCTCAAGACAAAATCAGGGCAGTTTGTTTCTCACCAAAATATTTTCCCTGGTTTATTTGTATTATCTTCTTTACAACTGAATTGAAGGATTAGGAGAACAACCAAATGAATTTCTAAACAGTTTTCTCATGCATAAATTTTACATTCCTTACATTATTATTCAAGGCTGTGCTTTAGACCTGTTTTCTCCTCTCTGGGATGGAAATGATTAGCTTTGAATTTGAGGATGAACATCTGAATAAGGATGTTCCTCCTGGGACTACGCCACCTGCTTGCTGTATAACCTGTTAAGAAGCACAAAGGAGGCTATGGAGTTCGCATGTTTCTACTTGTCTCCTGAGACTCTGCCATTATTTATTCTGGCTGCTGTGTTTCCAAGTCTTTCCTGAGAAAGCACTGGCTGATCACACTGATTTGAAAACAGGAAATAAAGGAGAAAACCCCCCTGCAGACAAAGGAAATGTAGGAGTCTTTATGAACTCCTTTTTGTAAATAAAAGTTAGAAATGTTGATTGATCCAAGCTCATTGCATTTCTTTAATTTTTCAACACTGAGGGGCCTGCTCCATGCACACACTGGCTGTTTGGGATGGCAGTGAAGACTGGGCTATAGTCCCAAAGAGAACATTGGCAGTTATTTTTAAATTTCAACAGGTTTGCAGAAACAAGAATGAGTAACAGCTTTGACCATTAGATGAGAATTTTGGTCTCATGATACAACATATGGCATTTGTTTAAGGGAAATGAAACTATTCCTCTTTGGGTATGGCTGGGAAAAGTTTAAAACCAGGTAGTCTAAAAGAAAAACCACTGCCACCACATTTGCATGGAGAAGACACTATGCAATCAGTGGCAAGAAGGAAGAAAATAGTTGAATAATAAAGAAAAGGCTATATATGGGCCCTGCCATCCTGCACTTTTAAATACAGCTGGAGGAGAAGGACATAGGTATGTAAAACAGAACAGCTGAAAACTCTGATGAGGTTTACATGTGTGCATGTTTTCATCACTGACTTGCCAACAAACTTATTCAGAATAGCACATAATTATGAAGCATGTATATTATATGCCAGGCATTCAGTGGGCATATCAGATATGAAATCAAGTCAGCAAAGATCTTTGCCTTGGTCTAGAGTTACAGAGAGAACACTTGCAGGGATCATCCTAATATAACAAGAAACATGCTCCAAGAGGGGATAATTGGAGCACAGAAAAGGGATTCAGGGTGAATGGACTCTTGATATGTAAGATCATTATCCAGGTAGATAAGTAGTTGGTGTAAGACTATTCCAAACACAATTGAAAACATGTTTCCAAAGAGCAAAGCATCTGCGAGTTTGAAAAAAAAATCAAGTTTTCCCCCTTTCACCTAAATTTTATTAGTGGCTCTTGAGATGAGGGGTAGAAGGTTCTGAAACACTTTTGTAAAACATTGGTGTTTTCATGCATATTTTACTTTCCACTCCCTATTTCTGGAACCACAAGCAAAGAATGAAGAGGATGACATGAGATGAAGGCAAGCGATTAGCTTGTTTATTGCTATTTGGTGTTCAGCTTGCTTTCTGGGATGGATGCATGAATGAGTGTGCTGACAGAAAGACACAGAAAATATAGAAGCATGCCCTATGCACACAATCTCTAATATCTGTCTGTCTGTCCTTTTGTATATGTATGTATGTATGTATGTATGTATGTATGTATGTTTGTATCTATCTATCTATCTATCTATCTATCTATCTATCTATCTATCTATCTATCTATCAAACTATCACCTCTCTCTCTATCTATTCTATGTATCATCTATATACCTATGTATCTATTATCTCTCTATTATATACCTATATATATCAAAAGTTTGTTGAGTTTAGTTGATTAGTAATTAACAAGTATAAGTTCAATTATGTTACTTACTTCAGTGCATGGAGGTGGTATGGGTCTTCTATTTTCTGTTCTCTTCTCAACACTTCAAAGCTTCATAATATTGAGAAGTAGAAGGTACTGGTTCCACAAACTCAGGTAAACAGAGAGAAAAATTCTCCTTTATCATCAGTTTAAATATGTTGGACTTCCCTATAGGAATTTAAACTTGTTATATGTATTGACTGCCCTCAATGAGAAGTATTTGTAACTGTTAAGTTTATTACTTTCTAGTTTCATCCCATATCTCTGTGCCTGGGGCATGTTGGAAAGCCCTACCAGGATACTGATGTTTTACTCTCATCCATCTTAATAGAGATATTTCCAATGACTTATCCACACTTCTAATCCCGTGAGAGGAAAAGACTTTCTTTCTCACACAAAGGTGATTTCCTCAACATATTAATTATTAGCTATATTGACAATGATGTATGTACCTGTCTGATCTCTCATTTCCACAGGGCAAAAGAAATTCACTTTGTACATCTCACCTTCTTCATCTTTAATATAAAGTATTAGGTCTCAAATTTTTGTTTTTCTCTCTCTTCAAATAACATTTTCTGGTAGAAAAAGTTTAAATACATTGGTGAAAGTGGCCTTTGAGTTTCACACTCCAAAAACTTTGATGGTTGTGAGCTTCTCAAATCACTTTGTTTTCCCATTGCTAATAAAAGTAGTTGCCTCATAAAATACACTTTTAGTTTCAGATCTTCAAAAAGACAAGTCCTAAAAGAAATGGTAAGAACTTATCATAAACAGAGACAACTCATTAAAAGACATAAAGATATGTATGTATAATTCTTAAACATAGGTAATTTATGAACTCCAACTATAGTCTTCTGCTCTTAAAAGTAAGACACTCCTCAAAAAGAGAGGCCATGTCAGGAAAACTGCATTAGCACTAATATTAATTTGTCTGCAAATAACTTATCAGTCCACTCAAGAGACAGAAGTCAAATTGATAATTTAAACTGAAAGAATTTGGTACAAATTGTGCCTAGCCCTGTCATCATCAGAGAGATTTACTTCCTCTGACAGGTGATGGGAGCAGATTCAGAGACCCCCACACCCAAACATTATGTGGAGCTTGGAGAATCTTGCAGAAGAGGGGAAGGAAGGATTGAAGTAGCCCACAGAATCAATTAAGCAGGACTCATAGGGGCTCACAGAGACTGAGTTGACATTCATGGAGTCTGCATGGATCTGACCTAGGTCCTCTGCAAACATGCTGTGGTTGTTTAGCTTGGAGTTTTTGTGGGACTTCTAACAGTAGAAGTAGGGGTATATTTGACTCATTTGCTTGTTCACGGGACCCTTTTCCTCCTACTGGGTTACTTGGTCTAGCCTTGATATGAGGGTTTGTGCCTAGTCTTACTGTATCTTGTTATGCCATATTTGGTTGATATCTCTGGGAGACCTGCTTTTTTGGAAGGGAAACAGAGGAGCAGTGGATCTGTGGGAAAGGGGAAAGGGACTGGGCAGAATGGAGAGAGGGGAAACTGGAGGGGAGGTAGAAGGAGTGGAAGGAGGGGAGGGTTTGGTCTGGATATATTGTATGGGAGAAGTGCTGGGGATGATTTACTGTATGCTGTGAATGTGTTTCTCTGATTGATTGATAAATAAAACACTGATTGGCCAGTAGCCAGGCAGGAAGTATAGTATAGGCAGGATAAGCAGAGAGAATATTGGGAATTGGAAGGCTGAGTCAGGAGACGCTGCCAGCTGCCACCACCATGAGAAGCAAGATGTAAAGTACCAGTAAGCCACAAGCCATGTGGCAGCTTATAGATTAATAAAAATGGGTTAACTTAAAATATAAGAACTAGATAGCAAGAAGCCTGCCACGGCCATACAGTTTATAAGTAATGTAAGTCTGTGTGCGTTTACTTAGGTCTGAGCGGCTGTGGGCCCAATTGGGACTGGAGAAAACTTCAACTACAGAGAAGAATAAATAAAAAGAAAAAAAAGAATTGTTAAATGCATCTAAAGCAATGATTCAAAACCTGTGGGTCACATATCATATATTTACATTGTTTCAGAACAATAGCAAAGTTATAGTTATGAAGTAGCAACAAAAATAATTTTATGGTTGGGGGTCAGCACAATGATTTTATTAAAGGATTGAAGCATTGAAAAAATGAGAACCATTTTTCTCAAGGGTGAAATAGAAAGCCCTAAGATGTAATAGAGTTAGCAACTGCAGGACAGAGCTGCCACCCCTGGAGAAACAAGGGAAAAAGTTTAGGTTGCAACATTATGTAGGCCCATGGCAGTGGAACTCTAAGCCTGGAAAATGGCACCCTGTTTAATGAGTGCTGGAGTCTTGGGGGGATGATGAAGTATAATGACACACCTATTGCATACTTTGAAAAGTGAAAATTGAATTCAACTGCTCCAGTAAAAAGACCTGGACACCGCTAGAGTAAAGATGCGAGACTGGGGTGAAGATGATAAGAACAACAATATAACAAGAAGGCCATAGGAAGCAAACAGGAAACAGGAACTAACAAGTCCCCACCACCCTTTCTGGCCTTGCAGCCTGCTGCTGGTACTCCCTAATGACAGAGTCTATCAGGAATCAGCTGGAGAAGGAGAAATGTGTTTGCAGAGTCCCAGGCCGAGCATCACCGAGCTGAAAATAGAAAGGCAGTTGGAGCTTGGTGGCAGTAGTTTAATAATGGGCAGTTAAGTTTGCAGAAGTAACTTCATCTACAATATGAGTTTGTTATGAAAGTAAAGTCCTGCCTTACTCAGAATCCAGAAGCTGGCCATTCTAATGGCCATGCTAATTGACTCCACGTTACCCCTTGGTCCCCAATAATTTGTTTGAGCCAAAATCCATATGCCTTACTAGTGATTGGTATAGAAATGAGTTTTTCATATTTTATCACAATCTAAGAGTTTTATATGCCCTTCAGCAAATTAATTAAATTGGTTCAGTGCCAGAATTCATAATATGCTGCAGTCCCTAGCATCAGGACTTCAATCCAAAGTCCTGACATGTAACAAATTTCAGTCCTTGGCATTTGCTTTATATCAATAGCAGAATCAGAAGGGAGAAAAAAGCAGGAGCAGAAACATTATTGTTTTTGGAAATGTTTATAATCTACTTCCTATAAAAAAGCAAAACCATATATTTAAAACTAAGGAAAAGTTTAGTTGCTTTTGCTGTTCAGTTGGCATTATGAGTTCCTAGCCAGTGTATTTAAATAAAAAAGTAAATTAAATGTATGAATATCAGAAACTATCAGAATTTGAAGTTGATATCATCATTCACTCAGAAAATCCAATTCAATCAATTCTAACCCTAATCAAATGTTAGAGTTAGATAAGTAGATGTGACTAGTGTATACAAATAAATCATTTTCCTCCTATTTAGCCATAACCAGTTAGAAAATATAGTAATTAACAAGAATAGAACTTAAAAAAGCTTATTCATGCCGGGCGGTGGTGGCGCACGCCTTTAATCCCAGCACTCAGGAGGCAGAGGCAGGTGGATCTCTGTGAGTTCGAGGCCAGCCTGGGCTACCAAGTGAGTTCCAGGAAAAGGCGCAAAGCTACACAGAGAAACCCTGTCTTGAAAAACCAAAAAAAAAAAAAAAACTTATTCATAACATTATTGGAAACTGAAATATTCTATAGAAATAAAGTAAGTTCTTTTAAAAAATTATTTCTATTATTTAAAAATTATATATATAAAATCTATGTATGGGTCTGTAGACAGAGTACAAGTACTGACAGATGCCAGAAGAGGGCATCTGATTCTCTGGATGCTGCCCAATGTGGATGCTGGGAACTGAACCTGAGTCCTCTGGAAGAGCAGGAAGTGCTCTTAACTGCTAAGCCATTTCTGAATTCTGTGAAGTAAGTTCTGTGGAACTTGCAGTATTCTCTGGAGTCCCTGAATATCTTTAATTTTTTCTTCAATTCTATCTTCATCTGCAAACATAAGTGGATTCTGAATTACCTACAGCATGGAGTAGTAAATATATGCCATGAGCCAAATCCAAGACACTACTGGTTTTGTAACCGATGTTTTAGTAGACCCTAGCGACTCTCACTTATTTATAAATGTATTATATGCGGCTACATTTGTACTAGGGTATCAGAATTGAGTGACTGCAACAGAAACTGTGGCTCCCGCAGTGGAAAATACTTATTGTATCATCTTAACAGAACATATTTGTTTGACTCTTCATCTGTACAGTCATATTATTAGTGAGCTCAACCTGTTTGCTTTCATATCTCTAATTAGACTGGTGCCTTATATGACTGTATCTGGCTTTCAATATTGCTGGCTGATAACACTTTGCTATGTCTGGTTTAGAACAAGATTATCTCAAAGTGGGACTCATTTTTCACCCATATTGCATTATTTAATGCCATGGACAGGATGTATATCTTGAATACCTAATTTCCAATTATAGAAATGACTTGTTTTTGTAAGTCATTTAGTAAGCTCAAAGTGGTTTAATATAATCAAACCAAATCAACACAGTCGCTGGACATTTACAAAAGTACTTTAGGTAAAAACTGAAATGTTTTGTCTAATTATCTCCCAGCGTATGTCTATAGAAAAGGTTGGCTAGTGTAGCTATTGGATAATGCCTCTGGGAAGCATGGATCATTGGATACCTTTCTCTAGCATAAGCAGAGAGAACTTTTATTTTCATGGTTGCCACTATTTATTGTTCTATTATCAGACAAGATGTGAATATTTTATTTTCTGTACATTCCAGGAGGCCATTTTGAGTAACTGAAAGTGTAAATATGCAATGAACAATTATTTATTAATTATCATGTTTAAAGCACCATGTTTGGGCTTTCATTAATTAGCTAGGTTAAAATGGTAAAGAACTGAAGAGTACAGACAGGATTGTTGTGAGAAAGGAAAATTAACATTGATGATAAAGATAAAGACTCCAGGCATGACCCACAGTCAAAATAAAATGAAATATACAGGAAAATAAGATCATGTTGATCAGCAGCATACCATTAATACCTCAGTTCACCTTTACACCATAAAACACATGTTCTAGTGACTTTTCATTATGTGTTTACTTAATGCAGTTCAACTATGCTTTTTACAGCAGTTTGAATCGAATTTGTAAGCTTATTCTGCTTTTCTAATTATAGAAAGCCCATCTGCATAAATAAGAAGGTTACTTATGTTATAACGTTATTTAAATGTGTTCAAATATAAAACCAAGTACAATTCCTTTACTGGATGTGCATTAACTTCATAACAAAGCATTTGAGTTGAAAAAACAAATGAATAAAATTAAAGATACCATTACCATGCTCCTCAGTGGCAAAACAAAACAATGGGACACAGGGATCATAAAAGCAGAGAAAACTCACACTTTCATGCCTTTTTGTGAAAGTGAAGCTATGTATCACTTACACAACAGCACGGACTAAAAGGAGTGATTATGGTAACACCTTATATTTGGTTATTTTTCTAATTATCACATTTTTTTTCTTCTGCTTACCCAGGGTTGCCTAATGTAGCAAAAAAAAATACAGGATGCCCAGTGAAATTTGAATTTCATATGAATAGGATATTTTTTTAGTATAAGTATATCCCAAGAGATATTTAGAAGCTACTTTCAATGAATTATTCACCTTTCAGATTCAACAGGGAATTCTGTATAGACCTGGAAACCTTGCTCAAGAACAATACTGAATTATTAAGACAGGTGCATTCATGAAAGACACGTGAGTCCCAACCCTTGAATACAATCACTATCAGGACATAGTTTGTGCTTCAAGGACAGATGTGACTGTCTAGATGCATAAAGCCTAGGGATCTATCCCCAGCATGGGAAGGAACAATTTGCAACAGACTATACAGCTAATGAGAAATAAACAAATAAATTTATTAATGTGAGGAGGTGGGGGGAAATTGGTCAAAATGATATTTGGTTAAGTTTGCCAGTCTTCAACTGAGATTTCTTGTTAGGAACAGTTGACTTCATGTTACAATTTTTGGATAGGACTAGAACGTTAAGGGCTATGAATTATAGAAAAAGAGTATAAAGGAAAAGGAATTTATTCAACTCCAAACCATGGACTAAATGTAGTTTACCATCTGTTTTTATCAACAAGAGTTTTATTGGAATACTGACATCTATTACAGGTTTGGGGTACATGGACAGTTTTCTATAACAGCAGAATCAAATGCTTTCCACAGAGACCATATATACCTCAAAGCCTGAAATATTTATTATCTGGACTGACATGGGTTAAATGGCTTCCCATAAAAAGAAATAACTATGTACCGACATCCAGAACCTCATAATGTGAAATATTTGGAAAAGGATTCTTTGAAAATATAATTAAATCAAGACTCTCAAGATGAAATCATCCTGGAATATCTAGGTGGGCTCTGAATCCAAAGGTAAGTGTCCTATTAGGAATAGAACAGAAATGCCCCTCCCACATACATGTAGGAGGCCATGTAAAGGTGAAAGCAGAGATTAGAATGATGTGTCCAGAAGCCAAAGAACATCAGGCACCACCAGAAGGTAGAAAAAGAAGGGTTATATGTCAGAACTGTAAGAGACAATATGACCATGGAAGCCTTCAATTTCAGATTTATCAAGTCCAGAATGATGCGAGAATAAATTTCAGGAATTTCTATTATGACAAGATGTGAAGTTCGGGGTGATTTTATAATGACAACCATAAGAAACCAATGCATACCTCTTTACATACTCTTTTCTGACTCCTCATTTAGGTTTTTTTTGTTTTAGTAGAATAAAGTTTATAGTGTATTAATCACCATTTTCAAATTAATCTTAAAGTCTTTCGAGGTTTATAGTTATCATTCTCTCAACACACCATCATTGATAACATGCACACACAAACACAGTCATACCTATGCATATACTGATAGGTTAGCAATTATCTCCACTGAGTCATTTCTGTAGCCGTCAGACCCTAGACAGCTTCTATTATGAAGTTTGACATCATACACATCACCCCTAAAGCCCATTACACACACTTTGAAGGCAAAAAACCCCAGAAGCTAAGTAAGGGATCCCTGAAATATTTAAAACAGTAGTATAAGTATAGTGATCACAATATGATGTAATTTTTGTGTGTACAATTTTTTAAAAGTCCACTTTGCAAAAATCAATGAGGTACATCAAGACAAATCACCTACTATCAGTTAAAGCAATGGCCCAAGAAAACTTGCAAAATTTTAACTGGGTTACTGCATTTGTTAATTTTCTTTTAATGACTTCTTCACAGGTAAAAAAGGAATAGAGATACTGATGCTTTTAGAATAGTATTCTTAAGGATTCCCTTTAATAGTTGACAATTACAAATAAAGCTGTAGGCAGCTTTAGTCAACATGAAACTGTAATGTTAGCAGATAAAATTAGTTACCATAGTTACCTTTCTCCCACCGGAGAGAAGACATCAGCTGCCTACAGCAGTTCCTTGTAGGGGTTTGGTAATAATGCACATAGACATGGTTTCATCTGTTAACTTTAGGCCACTGTGGCTTCGGTGAAAATTAGGTTGGAGTTGTTAAGATACACTGTGAGGTTGATGTTGCTGATACACCTATCGCCATAATTTTTTCTTAAAAAATGAAGATACCCCTTTTAAGGTCTGTAAACATTTGATAACAAATGAAAGGGGGAAATGATAACACAGCCTTCTAATTTCTGATCCCAGCAAGGCTGTGTTTTATAAAAATGTGGAGAAATAAAGTTTCCCTTTGGTATAATCAACTTCTTGGAAGTGAAAAGTGACGAGGTTAACCTTGTTTTAGAACTGTATTTTTGTCTATTTTTATATCCATCAGTAATTTTAGTAGGTGGTGGTAACTGGAAGATCATGGATGTCTTCCAAGTGTTTCCTTTAAGGTTTCTGTAATGGGGAACTACTGACATCTAGCTACATGTTCATTATTTCAAATTGGTGAGGGCATGCCACTGTGAGATCGCTCAGGGTGTACTCACTGGCTTAGAGTGCTTCAATTCACCCATTAGACATTAATTTGATGTACTTACATGAGGTCACAACAGTGGTGTGATTTGTTTCTGTTGAAAAACCACCTGCATATTCATATTGTTAGAAGCCTACACACTTGAATAACCAGAAAGCGTTTTAATGATTTTTTGTTGTTGTTGTGGAAAACATGTGAAAAATATTTAAGAGCCCAAAGAAACCAATAAAGTTATCTATATTTAATGTGTAAGTGAACACACTTCCAGTGTTTTGGCCATATTTTAAATACATTTGTGATATGTACATATATATTTTATGTATGTGTACTTGATATATATGTCCAGACTATTAAAATTAATATTTTTATTTCACATGCTCACCACTTTTCCCTTAACTCGGTATTACTAGCATTTTTCATAACAGTGAATATTCTTCATAACCTCATCTATTACTTTTCTTTATTTTTGAGATAGGCTTCATTATGTAGCTCAATCTGGACTCAAATTCATCATTCTGCATCAACATCATAAGTGCTGGGATTGAAGAAATGTGACACTATGTTTGGGCTACAACTTAATCTTTACTTTTACTTAGTGGCTCATGGTTTCACTATATCACAATTTCTTGGACCAAGTCCCTATTTTCAGAACATTTAGGTTGTTTTAATTTTTTTCCAGTTATAAACTAAGTTCTACACATGACTGGGAGCTAAATCTCAGTGTATATTCATGGTTGTTTCTTCATGACAAATATATTGAAATGGATTGATGATCAGTAGGTACACACATTTTGATTTTTACTCGAAAATCTTTTAGGTATTCATTTTGTGGTGGTAATTTTTTATTGTGTTTTTTTTTCAATGATGTTTCCAGATCAAGTTATAGAACATTCCCAGTCTACAAGGAGATTTCCTTTGTGCTTTTGACCAATGTGTACACATTATATAGTTAATTCAAGGCTAATTAGTGTTCTGATTTCCATCACCATAGATGAGTTTGCCTGTGCTTTGATTGAACACAAACAAAACTGTACAGCATGTCCTACATGTACAACTATTTACATACCTTATGTCTAAGAGATTCACTCATACTGTGACTGTTCCAGTACTTTGTTTTGTATAATTGCTATAAAGTGGTTACTTTAACAAATGAGTCTGAATATAGCAGCATTTATACCTCCATTCTCTTGTTGATAGACATTGAGGTTGTTTTCAGTGTGTGTGAGGCTAATATAATGGAAATTTCTGTGACCATTCCCATATATATCTTCCCCCCAGAATTTACACACATTTCTCAGAACTGATGGCTCTGTCTTCTTGAATGAAGGAAAGGAAAAAGAAAGTTAAGCCCTGGACTCTAGTAGATGCTAGCAGACAACAGTAAGGTGGGAGAGAAAGCTGGTCCCAAACAACTTTTGCTGTTGTTATTGTTCTGGGTGCTTCGTGAAGCAACCTGAAGAATCTTTAAATGAAACAAAAGTATTCACAAAGTGGAAAGGAACTTGGCCTATGTTAAGGCTGCTAATTTTTCTAATGTGTAGGCTTCCCAGAAAGCAGGAAGAAGAATGCTTAACATGATTGGCAGATGGGAAAATTTGGAACAGATTTCTTAGAGTAGGAGCCAGGGTACTTTGAGCTTCTTCTGTCCCAGGACAAACTAAGTTCACTTTGCTATCTTCTTTCACATGTGTGAGCACAGACAATCTCCTTAGTAACTGAGGGTCTATGGTTTTTCACATGGTGCCACACAAAGTACTGATTTATGACCAGATAAGAAGTAAATCAATACTTTGTTTGCTTAATTGGGAAAATCTTGATACCTGAAAGGTTAGGTGACTCAAACAACTTACTACCATAGTTGATTTGTATTTTGGTAAAAGCCTCTTATCTTACCAAAAATCAGTTTAATAGTTTATTAATAGACCATCTGCATACTACACAGACATCAGAGTCACATTATCTGGGTCCAAATGTGCACTGGACTGTTTTAATATGTGACTCCTCTTACACATACATTCTGTAACCAGTTTAGTATTTAATTTCTTCATCTGGAAAATAGAGTTGGAACACATGCATACAGAGTGCCAGTTTTTTGACACAAAGTGAGGGCTTCTATTGGACTAGATACTCAGAATCTATAAAATATGAATAGACTGCAGATACACTTCAGCACTTGGGTCCTACTTATTCACTATGTAGTAGAGGCACTGTGGATGAAAATAGCATTTCTGAAATTACTAAGCATTCATAGTACCTTCCTACACAACAAATTCCATGTTCTGTGCAGGGCACTAAGCATTACTGTGCCATCTCATTAGAGAAAATATGCCATTAAATTAGCATACATTTTCTCCTTATCTCTCTGCATTAAGTTTACTTATTTACATGTCTTTTTCCCTCCATTGGACTAAGAATTCCTAAGGGTAAAGGCTTGAACTAATTTTCTTAATTTTTTTTGCATGCCTACCACATGGTAGAGTAAACACATTCCTTATTGACCATGTGAAATGGCAGCTACTTGACATTAACTAGGAACATAAGATAGTACCAGCCTTTATCTACTATAATTGGGCTGACCTTTCCAGATGAATAATTTCTCTGCATTGTTTGGCCTTCCATGAATTATAATTGTTAGTATTTGACAATTAATTAGGGTATGCTAATGTGAAAATGCAAGTGCCCTCAGGTGTATGTCAAAGAGTAGATAGATGGACAGTCGGAAGTGGAAGGAACATATCATACGCAATTTTCACAAGGTCCACTCAACATTTAGAGTCCCTTAATTTTTTTTCTGCCAAGCAGAATCTTGATCATATATTTTTTGGATTCTTTAAAGACAGAATGAAGTTGGTAAAGATTCTTGTCTGAAATGTATTCCTCCATGTAAAGTTCATTTGTCCCACCCGATTTATTTCACCTCTTCACATTTCATTGGTCCTTTCAGCATTTCTGGCCCTTGGCTGAAGGCTCAAGCAGAAGTAACTTATGGCTAGGTGTGCTGAATTTTCCAACATTTGTCAGTTTCACTCTTTGTCCAGGACAAGACTCTAGATCAGGTTCATCAGATACCTGTTGAGCCACTTCAATTACCAAACAGATTGAATTTGTAGAAGCAAAGATTCCTCCTAGACCTTCAGAGCCAGGCTGCACTTTGAGTGGGGTATCAGACATGGGAGAGTCAATGCTCTCTGTATGGTAGACATTGTGACTGTCAAATACTATGGTTTGGGTAAAAGTACTTATTATGTAGTTGTTTCTTCCAGATTGAAACATTTCTGCCTAGAGAGAAGAGAGGAAGTTTCAGAAAACTCAGGAAACCCATGAAACTCATGGGACCCATCCATAAGGTTATACAAGTAGTAAAATATTGCTAGGGGAAAGAAGACTTTTATAGACCTGCCTGAAAGTTGTGTAGGGATTTCAGGTGGGATTGCTCTGACATGATTCATCACTCACACTGGGGTAGGGCTTCTCAGTGATGCAGATGCTTGAATCACCCTTGTTTCTCTAAGTACCTCTGTTGCTGGAGAGCTTCTCTCCAGATCCCATCAAGCCCTGCAGTCCCACAACCCACATATAAAATAATCACTCAGACGCTTATATTACTAATAAACTGTATGGCCGTGGCAAGCTTCTTGCTAACTGTTCTTATATCTTAAATTAACCCATTTTTATAAATCTATACCTTGCCATGTGGCACGTGGCTCGTGGCTTACCGGCATCTTTACATGCTGCTTGTCCTGGCAGTGGCTCGCAGTGTCTCTCCCTCTTTCTTCCTGTTCCCTCAATTCTCCTCTCTCCTTGTCCTGCCTATACTTCCTGTCTGGTCACTGGCCATCAGTGTTTTACTTATATAGAGCGATGTTCACAGCATACCTCCTTCTCCATGCTCTTGTAAATTGCTTCAATAATCCCGATGGTTTGCCAGGGTGGGTGTGGTAGAATATTTTCTTTAGTCAGTCACTAGTGATTTATCTGGTGCTAATAGATATTTGGTCACATCTCTCTAGGACAGGTCAGTCGCACAGTCCTCCAAAACACATATGTTAGCAGTTTGTTCACTACACAGAAGGTGGCACTATTATGAGGTGGCAGGAACTTTACAAGATAGTGCCCAGTGGGAATTTGGGGTTGTTGTTGAGAGTGTTTCCTGGAAGGTGATTGTGGTGTCTTCCTTTTATTCTCCTTTGAAGCCAGCCATGAGGTAAACAAACCTCCTCTGCTACAAACTCCTACCAAGATACACTGTGGTGCCTTCAGACCCAATAAAATAGTCATGGACTCAAGCTTCCAAAACACTGAAATGCTTCTTTTCTTCATCTCCCCATCCCTCTCCTTCTCTTCCTTTCCTCTTCTCCCTTGTGTGTGTCTGTGATTGAGACAGAGTTTCATGTGTCTCAGGTTGGCCTCAACCACACTACAGAACAAGAGGCTTGCCTTAAACTACTAATCTTCCTGCCTCCACCTTACAAATGCTGAGATTGCAGATGCACACCACCATGCCCAACTGTCTCAATATTTGTGATAGTAATGCAAAACTGATTAACATGAGAAGTAATGCGTCTCTTTTCCTCTCAAACAGACGGCTCCATTTAATCTGCTCAGTGAACAGAGCAGCTTAGTTTTCTTGTGAATCTGTGACCAGCTTGATAACATAACACCCCTTGCTATGCCAGTGAATGTCTAAAAGCTAACTCTCAAAAAAAAAATAAAATAAAAGTTAGCTCTCCAGACAAAAAAAAAATGCCCAGATTTGAAACATTTGCTGACTGTTACAAATCAATTCTTGCATTACAGATAATTTCAAGCAATCAAGGTGAGGCCCCTTGACAGAATTGGAAGCTGATGGTCTATAACTGTGACTCAGCCATCCACTAGAGCAGGCTAGAATCTCATTCTTTTTATATCTTCTCATTTCCTGTTTTGTTTTCATTCTGGCTGCCCTGGGATTATAGGCTATATGTGATTGTTGGTATCTTATCTAGATCTCATTTATAAATGAATGTAACCAGTCTTCAGCTGTTTTTAGTTTTTTGAGACAGGGTTTCTCTGTGTAGCTTTGTGCCTTTCCTGGATCTCGTTTGGTAGACCAGGCTGGCCTCAAACACAGAGATCTGCCAGCCTCTGCGTCCTGAGTGCTGGGATTAAAGGTGTGTGACACCACCACCCGGCTTCAGTTGTTTTTAGCATTGGCTTACCATCTTTTAAATCTCTTTTCTTTTCTGACCATTGTACTCTCATAAGTGGCCACCTTACTATATTAGTTATGTTCCACACTTAGGAATAGAGGGCAGTGACTGACAACCATGGAGTGTAAGTTGACACTCTTCATTCCCCAATGTAGACACAAACCTGTGGTACAATCCATGTCTTGTTGTTTTTCATGGAATCAGGTCAAAGTCAACATCCAGCCAAGATCACATCTTTGCTTAGCTTTCTCTTCAGTGCACCCTGATTTCCTCATTTCACATCTCCTGAAAGCCCTTCATCACTCAATGACATTCACAGGAGTACCCGTCTTAAGTTCCACTCACATGAAACTCAAATTAAGACATTTTATATCCCTGGTTTCTTTCCTGAAGACCTCATTCATACTATAGTCTCCTTTTATCAGAGTATACTAATGGGGGAGAAGATAAAGATAACTTGATAATATGTCTGGATGAAGCTGTCTTCTCACTCTTTAGGGAAGAATCAGTGGTGATGCCATTCATTGGTGTAGTGTGCCAGTATTTCAAGGACATGTAGATAGATCTGCCTTGTCTTCACAATCAGGTTCTATAATTGAATATTCTAGAAACCAATCCTAGCTTGATCTATTAGGGTGTGACTCTGGTTTGTTGGTTATCTTTACCAGCTCCTGGGCTTAGCTGCTGGTTTTTGCTATCCACCCCAGCAGTCTTTGTGTGGGATCAGGCTGCACAAAAGTCCTGAGCTTGGATTATATCAAAATGCTGTAGACTGAAGGGTCTTTGAACTGAAAGGATATTTTGAGCTGTTAAAGATGTTTCTGGAAAAAAGGACCAGATTATAGGAATATTTCCTGCAGCTATGAACAGCAAGTAGCTGAAATATAGCTGCAGGACCTAGGAGCCTTTCTGTAATGAAAAATATTTTTGTAATGAAAATTTGAGGAAAGAAAATATCAGTTATTTACCCTGAACTTACATTCTCTAAAGCTAGAAGAAATGAATGGACTAAAGTGGAGTAGGGAAAGTTTTGGGATAGGAGGACAATCCTATCCCAAGCCATATGAAGAAGTACTTGTCGCATTCTAGATTTATGAGGCTAACAATCAGAGACCTTTATAAGTAATCTAGGTTTGGTAGGCAAGAGTTTACTTAAGTCAAGCTCTCAATAGGCATTTAAGAATGTGAGGGTCTTTTGTTGCTCTGGCCTGCAGCTATTAACCAACCAACTTGCCTTATGTCTTGTCTCTGCCAACTTCTACTGATGAAAGGCATGTTCAACTTGAGGCTTGTGGAGCACATTCTTCATAATATCACTATGAATGTGCCCCAACACAAAAATTATAAACTTAAAACATTATATTTTTGTGATTTTGTTTTGTAAGTCAATCATGCCATTGTTGAGTAAGAATTTTGTAGATGAAAACATGGCATGGCTATATCAAAGGTTTAGGAATGCCTGATGAGTCTAACTTTTTTTAAATTTAATTCAGGCATCTAAGAAAATTTTCTTATCATTTGTTAAATTATAATTATATGACAAACATTTTTTTTTACTGCTTTTACATCTGGGTCAGAATTGCTTCATTTAATTGTCATAGGAATCAGATAGTGAAAAGTTCAGCATTCTCTCTCTCTCTCTCTCTCTCTCTCTCTCTCTCTCTCTCTCTCTCTCTCTCTCTCTCTCTCTCGGTAGCTGGAGGGACATCTGTGGGTCCTGGGAATAGAACTCTTATATTTCTGATTGTGAGCCTAGCCTTTAACAGCTGAGCTATTCCTCCAACCCAAGTTCAATATTCTCATTTAACAGATGACAATTAGAAGCAGAAAAAGGCTGATGACAAAATTCAAGTCAAAATTAAAATTATCTAGCTAGAAAGTGGCTCAGAAATTTAACATCAAATTAATGTCTCTGGGTTTTTTCCTTTATGTGTCTATAAAAGTCTAGCATGAAGGTGTGACCTGCACACGGTACTCTTGAATTTGCATGTTTCTTGGCCTATCATCATCATCATCATCATCATCATCATCATCATCACCATCATCATTTTTTTGTTGTGATTGAGACAGATTCTCCCTCTGAAACCCAGACTTGCCTAAACCTCACTGCATAGCCCAGCTTAGTCTTCAACTCACAGCAGTCCTCTCACCTTAGCTTCTTGGGTGCTGTGCTTACAGGAGTATACAACCACATCCGGCTTCCTTGCTTTTTAGATTGCACAGCAAATTTAATTAACAAAAGCAATATAGTATAGTGGACAAGGCTGGGAAAATGTTTGTTCAGAGATTAGTGCAGGCTTAGAGAAGAGCTAAGAAAGGGGAAAGGCTACCATGAAGCCACAGGAAAAGGGCAAATGCTGTCTTTGTCAGCAGCAACTTGGCGAACATGTGGATCTATAAAGTAGAACTGTTATGGACAATTCTGATATAAAGGATGGCTGTGAAGGCAGTAGTCTGAGTTTATAAATTTAAAGAGTCAAACAACAACAAAAAACGAAGAATAGACTTAATGAATTAGAAACTTTATTCAAGGGCATTATTCCAATGAAGAAAGAATGCATGGGACAGAGAAGATGTCCTGAGCACAGATTCACAAATGTCTCCAGAATTAGGTAAAATGGGATGTTCTTGTATAGGGAGAAATAAAAAAGGCTAGAAAGAACCAAATATAGCCAAGTGCAGAGGTGTACAGCTGTAGTCTCAGTATTTGAGAGGTGGAAGCAGGAAAAGCAACTCAAGACCATCCTTGGCTATATAAGGAGTTTAAGGCCAACCTGGGCTTCACAAAACCAAATCTAAGAAAAAATACATATGTCATTAGGAGTCATTATATTAATATTATGCCTACTTAGCAGAGTAATAGTATTGAGTTTTCTACTAGGGCTTATGACATACATAGCTTCTGGTTCTTGGCCTCTTTAGCAGATACGCATGGGTTTCATCTTATGGAGTGAGTCTTAGATCCAATTTGAAAGTGGTTGATTATTCCCATAACATTTGTGCTGCTATTGTACCAGTGAGCATATCTTGTCAGGCCAGTCATTGTTGTAGCTTGCAGGATTCACAGCTGGGTGGGACTAATTATTACTTTCCCTAAGATTATGCATAGCACCTACCAGCACCATGATTGAGTTTCCAAGTGTGTATCAGCTTAACTTTTCTGTGATCTATAACTCAAGTATGTGGTATCTTCAGCAGTAGGTTCTTACCATCAAGTTCTGGATAGAGGCCAACACTATTGGCAATAGCTTGCAGTGCTTGAGCATCTATAAATGGTCAACAACTCACAAATATATAATTCATCTGTGATACTGAGTGGCTTATTTCTATACTCATAGGTCAGTGCATCTCTGAAACCTCATCAGAAAAGCTTCAACTACACAACATACAGCAAATAAGAGATGGTTGAGTGTTCAACCCTAAATGTGAGGTCTGTGTCAAACCACTCCCCCCCATGCTTCAGAGATCTCACAGAAGAGGGCGCAGAAAGATTTTAAGTGTCAGAGGTGATGAAAAACAGGAAGAAAGCAGTGTCAGATGCACATATGAACTCTAGTGATTATGACAGCATACATAAGATCTGAGAAAGATCCAGCTGGACCAAATTCCAGCATGGAAGGAAGAATGGGTGTAGCTAGAGTTTTCCTGCCTTCCCCACAGTCAGGACAAATCTTTGTCACCCGCCAGTCCCACAGCCGCTCAGACCCAACCAAGTAAACACAGAGACTTATATTGCTTACAAACTGTATGGCTGTGGCAGGCTTCTTGCTAACTGTTCTCATAGCTTAAATTAATCCATTTCCACAAATCTATACCCTGCCATGTGGCTCATGACTTACCGGCATCTTTTCATGCTGCTTGTCAGGGTGGCGGCTGGCAGTGACTCCTTCTGCCTTCCTTTTCTTTTATTTCTCCTCTCTGTTAGTCCCGCCTATAGTTCCTGCCTAGCCACGGCCAATCAGTGTTTTATTTATTGACCAATCAGAGCAATTTGACATACAGACCATCCCCCAGCACAGCCAAGTGCAGACCATCTCAGACACCTGCACTCAGGCCCATGGTTCTAATCATCCTCTATGCGGACCTCCTGGGTAAAGCCACGAGGAACCCAAGAACGGGCTCCCACAGGACATACAGAACATCCCACAGCAATTGGGGGCATGAAGTTCTACCCATAGCTGAGGAGCTATTGGAATTTCACAGTTGCTAGGAGAGGGAGAGAGTCAATTTTGTTTAATGACCTAGTAGGTCAGCCACACTTCAGGGCAGCCTATACTCCTAGGAACAGCTGAACAATACAAACTGAACTTGATTGGTTTCAAAGAAGAATAAGAAGGAAGAGGAAGAGAAGGAGAAGAAGAAGACTCAAAGTTGGGTGGGTACGGGAGGGATTGGGGGTTAATACTGTTAAATAGGCATATTCTAAGAGGCCAAATTCCTTTGAAGGGAACTCATATATGCCAATCCCAGGGTTTTAGCACCAGATGAATGGGAAAAAAAGAAATAAAAAAGAAAGGACATGGCTGCTCCTAGGTATGGTGGAGGAGAAAGTTTATTGTAGATATGTGAGAGAGCACAGCCAGAGGCAGACACATCTGGCAGAGTCTAGAGTGAACAAGACCCCTGAACTGGGTCATAGGGCAGGGTGGGGAAGAGCCAGACCAAGATGCCAGGAGGGTAAAGGGTAGACAAAAAGGACCAAGTAACCAAAATGGCTGGTTTATATAGGGAAAGGAAGCTGGGGGAAAGGAAGCTCAGCCCCTGGGCTGAGAAGCTTAGGGTGGAGGGTGTGGTATGTCAACCTGAAGGACCTGTAACAGCTAGGGACTGAGGGATGATGGGAGAACCAGGTGGCCAGGTCTGCTTTCATATATTAAATAGTTACCTGAGTTTGAAACCTAACAAATAATCATCAAAGTCCACTGTATGAAATTCTCAAAAAATTATTCAAAAAAGAAAGAAAAGAAGTGCTGAAGAAGAAGAGAGGGTAAAGAGATAGAGGAAGGCAGAGAGAAAAAGAAGAGGCAGAGAATGAAAGAAAGAAGAAACAGAAAGGAATGTGTCAGGTATTCCAAAGTGGGCAGGAGAGCTTGGAGATTTTATGCTGAAGCTAGCCTGTTGTCAAACCTTGGCACCTCATACTCATCCACTACAGGAGCCTTTTCTCTCATTTCCATGTGCCATAGTTACTTTTCTACTAAGGTGACACAGTACCATAACCAAGGCAACTTATAAGAGCTGCCAAGGGTTTCTGCTTGCAGAGTGAATGCGATGGGAATTTAACTGTGGTGTGTGGCTGGGCTGGAGGGAGGCATATTGACATTTGCAGAGGTGAGTCCATGACGATCATGGCAGAAAGCATGGCAGCAAGCAGGCAGGCATGGTGTTGGAGCAGTTGGTGAGAGCTTATATCTGATCCACAAGCATAAGGCAGAGGTGAGGGGTAATTGGGAATGGCATAGACTTTTGAAATATCAAAGCCTACCCCCAGTGACTCACCTCTTCCAACAAGGCCACACCTTTTAATCCTTCCCAAACAGTTCCACCACTGCAGAATAACCATTCAAATACCTGAACCTATGGCAGTATTCTTGTCTAAACCACCATACCCTGGATCCTGCCTTTTTTCCCTTCAGCCCAGCCACATACCACAGCTGAATTCCCATCACTTTCACTCTGTAGGCAGAAACCCTTGGCAGCTCTCCATCACCCACAAATTGATATTCACATTAATACCACATTTCTAGGGATCACACAATCTGGCCCAGATGCTTCCTTGCCTCTAGACACCATCTCTATCCCATTACCTGCCTATGCCTGTACATGTCATGAACTTGCCTGCCCTGAAGCCAATGCCTTCCCTATTCAATCTAACTGAGATGACTTCTTGCCCTGCCTTTCCCCTATTTTTGGCCCCCACATCTCTTTGAAGGTTAAAATCCAATCTTTTGGGGCTGAAGAGATGATATAGAAGTTTATGACAACTTACTGCTTTTTCAGAGCACCGGAGATTGGCTCCCAGCACCCACATTAATGGGCTCACAGTTTACTGTAGCTCCAGCTCCTGGGGATTTGGTTGTCCTTATCTGGCCTTTGAGGCCACCTGTACACATGTAATGCACACGCACACGCACACACACACAAAAAAAATTAAAAAATAAAAATAAATCTTAAGATCCAACACTTCCATTATTTGTAGCCTCAGAACTGTCAGTCATATGTACACAGCTGTACTTCTCTCTGGCCTCCCTTATTGCATCCATTTAATGGGTATTTTAGCAGCATTTTGTTTTTATCTGTGGTCTATTCGGGTATCTAGTGCAATAGTTTATATTTTTAGTAATGTGCGGACATATGCATCTCTACCACAATCCTTTAATCCTTTCATTGAAAGCAAAATTTCCTCTCAGTGATCGGGACTTTTGTTAAGCAATTCAGTTAAATTCCCATAAAGAGTTTTTAAATGGCCCAACTCTATGTAGATGTTCTTGTGTTTCGTATTCAGAACAACAAAGCCACTCTGCTAAAAACATCCCAACATTTATGAAAGTTCCTGAGACCTAGGGTAAGAGCAAGCCAATTTAATTCTTATAAACTGCAGCTTCTTAATAAAATGAAAAGTGTACAGCTGCCCATGACTGATTTCAGTCTTGATAGAAGCGAATACATAAAATAAAAATCTTTATAGTGTTAGTTAAATTATTCCCTTACTTCTCTGGCACAATCAAGTACACAAAGGATTATGCTTCCTGAATACTCTCTCTCTCTCTCTCTCTCTCTCTCTCTCTCTCTCTCTCTCTCTCTCTCTCTCTCTCACACACACACACACACACACACACACACACACACACGCACACGCACACTCGCACATGTGTGTGTGTGTGCACGTGTGTGTGTGTGCATGTGCGTGAGCATGTGCGTGTGCATGTGCGTGTGTGTGTGTGTGTGTGTGTGTGTGTGTGTCTGTGTCTGTGTCTGTGTGTCTGTGTGTACTATTGGGTACTTGGGGTAACTGTGGGTGAGAAAATCCTGTCCTGTCAAAATGCTTTACTGTTAAACTGTAAAACAATCCTTATTGAAGTCAGTCTCAGAACACTGCCAACTTTTAGCTTGGAGCTTAGATTATCTTTCAGAAAAGGAAGCTAGAAGATGTGTTGACATAAAAGAAATGTCATTTGTGAAACCCCTGCATTAGCTTAGCTCTTCTGGGAAGTGACTTATACTGAGATTTCAGAGGCAAGTGTCTATCTATTGTGCACATTTATGTCATGTCAGACAGTCCCCAAACAGTAAGTGGCTGAGGATGCCTTCAAGTAATACTTTTAAAGGAATCACCACAGAATAATGACACAGTGAGCATAATGCTATCTTTGAGTCTGATAAAGACCAAGATAGCAAATGAAGCCATCTACAGGTGCCTCAAACAATAAGAACCAGTATACAGGGTTGAATTTGATATATTGAAGAAATTGTATGCTTAGAGATTCATGGGTTTGAATATTGTTTGCATGCAGAATTTCAAGAAGTATATCTCAGAAATAGATTATAAAGGTGGTTACCAGAGGCCCAGGGGCTTGGAGGCATAGAGAAAAAAAATATGTTGAACAAAACATACAAAATTTCAGTTAAAGGGTCTGAGGAGGTAGCTCAGCAGTTAAAGAGCTTGCTTTGCAAACAAGAGAACTTTAGTTCAGATGTGCAGAGCCCATACAAATGCCCTATGTGCACGGCAGCTTACCAGTAATTCAAGCCTTAGAAGGTGGAGACAAGATCACAAGAGCAAGGCTTTTATGAAACTAGCTATCGAGGTGAGTTCTGGCTTTGATAAGAAACTTGCCTCAAAGAAAAAGGTAGAAGAATGTTTGAAGAGTTCAGACATCAGTAAGGGGCCCCATACTCAGCGACGCACATGTGCCCACACACATTTGAGCATGTATACACATACTGATCTATTTTACACAGACATACATATGAAAGGAAGAAAAAGGAAAAAAAAAGGATTCAGTTAGATGGGAACAGAAAATTTTAAGTTTCTTTGACTCTAGACTCTATTGTACAACATGGTGATCAAAGTTCCTATAGCAGTAGCAATGATAATAATAATAATAATAATAATAATAATAATAATAATAATAATAAATTGCATATTTCAAATGTGCTGAAATAGGTCAGTTAACCTTATTACAAAAAACATAAAGTGATGAATATGTTAATTAACTTGGTTAAGTCTTTCTGTAATGCATATATAGGTCAAAAGATTACATTCTATTCCATAAATACACATTTTTATCTGACATTTTAAAAGCTGAATAATAAAAATGTAATGTATTCTATTAACACTTTAGGACATATATCCAGGATTTTTGTCTTTATGCAAATCTATACTTCAAAAAGAACAATAAGCTAATAACTTGTTTTGTTAGCTTTCCCCGACTTATTTATTTCACTTATAACAGTAATTTTTCTACGCTGCCCACAGATTAAAATCCCTAAAGTGTTTGAAGAGTACAGAAGCAACAGGTGGGGACCGCATGTATTGTGAAGAGCCTTGTTTGGACTGCCTTTTTCAATTTGACTGCATATTAGAATTCCCTTTGGAGGTTTGAGAAACTTTCTTCCTGGGGGCTAATTATATCAGAGTCCTCATGGGATAAGAGCTACAGAATTTTTTTCAAAGTCCCCAGATGATCCCAGTGAATGGTCATGGTTGTGAATCTCTGCCTTAGCATCTGAGCTACAGAGTAGCTTTTCTTATAAGTCTCCCAGGTGTTTACAACATCCATGTAGCCTATATGTAGGTCATAAAAGTTGCTTGATACCATCTAAGACATAGATGTATGTACCTAGGCAGGTTGTCATGTGTTCTCCTTTTGGTCTAGAACAATTCATTGCTAGGTCCATTGTCCTGAAATACCAAGAGCAAGTAGCAAATGCATAGCAAAGGTCTGCCTGGCCTAACGTGCGTATGGCATACGCAGTTATGAGAAGCCATTTCTGGGAATTAGCCACCATCAACCATGAAAGTAGGAGAGTAGAAGGCAAGAAGTAGGACTGAGAGGCAGGAGCAAGGGTTGATGGTGCTGTAAACTAAGAGTTACAATGATGAAGGCACAGTAGAGACATCAAGGGAATTACGTTGGCCATAGGTTAGGACCAGCCTCAACTCTATACCTGGCAAGGTCAGCTGCTGCTCTAGACAGCCTCAGGCCCTTGGGTACCGATATTCATGCAAAGTAGTATGGTATGTTCTCTGGAAGAAGCTTGGTCTATCTAGGGCATCTTCTGGGAACACGGCTGCTGAGATTTGTGGCAAATTCTGGGAAAATGGTAATGTGCTAGGCAGTGGTGTCATAAGCAGAGTTTAAGTGCTATTTTATCAGGTGAAGCATATAGAACACACACACACACACACACACACACACACACCTGGCACTATGAAGGGAGTAGATGCCTTGGAAAAAGGAATCTTAGGAATATTCTACTAATTCCTAGTTCCACCTTGGTGTTAAAGATATTGTAGTTATACCACTCTTCTTTTTCTGTACTAATTCATGAATGGTGAAAAATAGTATTTCTCAAGTTGGAGTTTTAAAATGTCTATGGTTCTAATACTATAAGGGGAGTGACATCTTCAATAATATTTATTTTAATTTACCATTGTTGATTTTGAAATTAATTTAGGCATGACTTAGATGATCATGATGATAACCTTTATAATTTACAGTTATTATTATTTTAGTAGTTACCTATATCATTTGAGGAGGCTTCTATTGTTATCCCTATTTTAAAGATAAGTAAGGTTTTTACAATAAAGTCAGCTCCCTGGCTTTGAGTTAGTTAAAAGAAGAGGCACCATTAGCGACCTAAATCTTGCCACTGTGTCAGTGTCAGCTTCAATTGTCCCTAGGCAATGAGCCAAACAGCGACAGACTTAATAATGGAAATCATCAATTACACCTGAATAAAGGCCAATTACATCCCAGTGTGCAGTATGAACAGATGTCACACAAGTTCAAAGAGAGATGTGTGGCTGGAAATTTTAATGAATCCTGAGAAAACATTTTCCCCAAACAGACTTAAGCAAACTGGGTGTTCCATGGCTTTGACTGCCGGAGAAATCTGCTAATAGCTGTTTGGAAAAGAAACAGGAACTGTGCCTACATGGGTTGAGCTTTGGTTGGCATGAGTTGGTGCCATTGTACTAATTGCATCTTCACCAGGGGATAAAAATTTCTAAATCCAAGTGACAGCCACAAAGTGCTGGCTTTACTCTTTACATCTCAGTATGAAGCTAATGCACATTATTTGTTACTTCTCATTAATGATTGCTGTAGAGCCATTCTATAAAATGCTCCTGAAGACACTGTGCTTTAATGGTAACCCATGCAGCTTGGTAAGGAAAGGATCAGTTTACCTTGTACAGCAAACAAGTGCTGTCACTAAATGACTGACGGATAATATGGATTGTCAGCTTGGCTGGCTTCGAATAACCCAGAAGGCAAAATACTGAGAGTGCTTGTGATTGTATTTATGGAGAGATGAACAGGGGAGACCAACTATAAATGTGGACAGTATTATCTCTTTGCCTGGGTTCCTCCTTGACTGGGAAAATGAGAAGGGAAGCCAAGCAGCAGCATTTCTCTCTCTCTCTCTCTCTCTCTCTCTCTCTCTCTCTCTCTCTCTCTCTCTCTCTCTCTCTCTCTCTCTCTCTCTGTTTCCCAACTGTGGAACCAGCTGACTCAGAGTCCTAGATCCATGCCTTGCCTGGTTCTGATGCACTGTACCCGCAAACTATAGGCTGAAACAAACTCCTCTTCCCTTAAGTTGCTCTTTTAGGTATTTTGTCCCAGCAATAAGTAAGAGAAGTCATCAATACAGTAAGTGATCTGTGTTGGAATCAGTCCCCAATTTGGAGCAACCTCTGAATTTTTTTTCTGCCAAAATGGCAATCTCCATCTGCTGGTTTCCTCATTAATAAGTAACAAACTTTGGCTTGTGCTCAGATTAATTTACTTAAGTAATTTTGCTTCAATAGTCTTTGCAAGTCTCAGGAAGACAAGGAGATCTTAAAAAAAAAACTGGCACCACTGAAAGCCAGTGGGTAATTTATTTCAGAAATAAAAAAAGCAAAAAAAGTCCATCTATCAATTTCTCTTGCATTTTTATTTTTGTAGTATTTCTTGAGTAAATGATTTCTTGGTTATATCACTTCATGCATTGGCTGCCTCATCAGTTCACTAGGTTTCTATCTTCAGAAAGCTTATGACCTGAGGATTCCAGGCAATTGACAAAAGCACTTTGGGGAAATAAATGTGTGGACAGAAGAATAAAGAGGAAAGCAATTGGAGAAGCGGGCTCTATTTTGGAGAAAGTGATGGGGGAAGTCTCTCAGGAGTGAGATCTGAGTAAATATTTGAATAATGTAGGGGAGATAGATAAGAAAAGAGATAGGAGAAGAAATTCCAGATAGAGCAACAAACGTAGGAAAAATGTGGAACCTGCGAGTGTAGCTCGGTGCTAGGCCTTGGCTTAGCATATGCAAGACCATCAGTTTGGTCTATCCATCTGCACACAAAGAACATGTGCTTCACTGGAAAACTACACACTGCTGAGAGCAATGATTCTCAACAAGGGGGGCAATTTTGTGCTCCACCCCCACTAGTAAGAACTGGTAATATCTGAAGAAATTTTGGGTTGTTTTTCAACTCTATAAGGATGTTATTGGGATCTCATGTGTAGAGGACAAAGATACTGCACCACAACCTACAATGTGTAGGAGAGGCTCTTTTCCCCACCACCAAGAATTATATAGCTCATACTTTCAACAGTGCTCAGGTCTGATATCCTGGCTTAAAGCATATACTTAGGGGTTGTTTGATTATGATTCTATGGGGAGTCTACATCTTTCATAGGCTTTGAGTGATTGGGCAGTTCTGTTAGTTGTAAATAAGCTATGTGTATGCATGATAATACCATTTCATAGTCATGCAATGAAGTCTCTCCCTTGGAGGTTATGCTGACTTCCCTCCCTCACTGAGTAAGATACTTATTTTGTTATTCCAATATCCCTGTTCTACAAACAGGTCTGTTCTTTTCACTTACCTTTGGATTGGTGATAATACCTTGCTGCTTTCCTCACTGTCAATGAGGTAACTAAAGTCTTAAATAGATGTTCATTTTACATCTGCATTAAGAACCATGATGCTACTTATAAAATTATTACTAGGCTGTGGAGATTGATTAGTGAGTAACAGTGCTTGTGCTGCAATAACAAGAACTTGATTTCTAATTTCCATTGCCCATGTGGAAAAGTCCAGGCATGGTTGCACATGCCAGCAACCCCAGCATTCAGGGAGGGTGCTGTGGCTATCGCTCTGTATGTTGTGAATGTGTTGCTCTGATTGGTGAATAAATAAAGTGCTGATTGGCCAGTAGCCAGACAGGAAGTATAGGCAAGACAAAGCGAGATGAGAATTCTGGGAACAGGAAGGCTGAGTCAGGAGTTGCCAGCCAGACACAGAGGAAGCAAATGCAAAAGAAGAACTGGGAAAAGGTACCAAGCCACGTGGCTAAACATAAATAAGAATTATGGGTTAATTTAAGTGTAAGATCTAGCTAGCAAGAAGCCTGAGCCATTAGGCCAAACAATTTTAATTAATATAAGCATCTATATGTTTATTTGTGCCTGAGTGGCTGCAGGCCCAGGTGGGACTGGAGAAAACTCCAGTTACAAATGGCACCCAATGTGGGGCACGGCTTTCCAGCTAAAACCTGAGAAAGAATATTCTAAAACAGAGCTTAAAAACAGCTTCCTAGCTGTCTCTCTCAAGTTAGCAGAAGCCTGTGGGCTTGAGCTACTCTATGGCGGGTTGGTGGCATGCGGGCTTGATCTACAGCATGGTGGGAATGAGGAGTCTGCAAATCACACATTACAGTGCATGGTGGATTAAGTCTTCTGCTAGTACAGGAAAAAAAAAGAGGTTTCTGGGCTACACGCTGCTTTGATAGAAGCATAGACGCACTGCTTCTGAGAGTTGATGGTATACATGGCTCCCAGATCCAGAGCTGGCGTTAAACATACCACCACCATGTTGGGAAGCTGATGTGGGTGAAAAATGCTACAGTTTAAAGCAATAGATTTACAGATAATAAGACAGATTCAGATGGGGTAAACCTCTAAATTGTTTACAATGTGTGCAAAAAATGTATATAGGCTTGGAAGAGTGGAAAAAAGTAATATATGCAGTTATATAAAGAAATAGATAGTTTTAAAAAATAAAGTCTTTAAAGAGAAAGTAAAAATAATATAAAAAATAAGCCATGTAAAGATGAATATCACACAGAGAATCTGGATTGTGTTGTCTTTGGGTTTTTAACTGCAGAAAAACATTTGATTGTAAAGGCTGCTTGCGGCAAGCTCCTCGGCCAGCAAGGAAGAACGACCACCACTCGAGGATTCTTCTCAGATCACACTTTATTGGAGCGCCTCTTGATTAAGGGAGAGCAGGAGGTGAGGGGCTCCGAGAACTAAATTGCAGCTGCTTATATGAGGACTCAGGCAAACGTGCCATACTGTGATTGGGTCCTGCCAGAATGCAAGCATGGGGAGCCACGGGATAGGCTGAAAACATGGAATCAATTACCATACTCGTGCATGCGTGGACCTTAGGACACGTAGTCCTAGGAGCATAGCCAATTATGGAGTTGTTTACAGCTGGGCTACCAGTAAGTCGGCGCCATCTTAGAATGGCGGCTCCCTACAGCTGCTCAGTTAAATCAATGTGTATATTTTAAAGTCACCTTGACTTCAAAATTTGGGTGTAAGAATATGTCGCTTTGGAAAGGAGGCTCTGCTTTTGTTTCCACAGAAAGCAAGAGGCTATCGATTTGTTCCAGATTACAATACACCAGGTTTGACTAGCCAAGACCCCTTGAAAGGTCTCTGATGACATGATGGCCCAGATGATCCAACATCCAGAACAGTTTCAAGGCAACTGGCTCGGACAATACAGCCTCACAGATTACTCCATAATCCTAAATTTTTCTTTATGTCCCCATAATAATACAATGTCCAACAGGAAATAGTATGAGAAGCTATGCTCAAATTCCCAAATATACCAAGCTGGCTTCAGAGATGGAATTGGCTTACTCCTTCTCTAAACCCAAGCATATTGTAAAAGAAAAGGTTGAGAGATTCTTTTGTCCCATATCTGGTGTGGGACAGAGAAAAACCAATACTTCAATTTGAAGCAGGTTGATTATAAATGCAATCTCTTTCTAAAGAAGAACAGGGGATAGTGTAGATACAATAGGATGAAAAGATATATTAATGAACCTACTTTTAAAGAGCAACAACTTGTTTAGAAATGTTTTACATTGCTATGGATTTTAGTTTATTAATATAAGTTTAAACTTAATTTTGTTTTAATATATATATATATATTTCTAATCTCGTTTAAAGTATTATGTTTATGTAACTCATTTAGATTATAAATAGTCTTCCATGATAGTCAAACTTTTAGTCATGTTAAGTTTTCTAGGTATACATAGATATTATTCAATTAGGTAGGTAATCTTCAAAGACCTACAAAATATGGCATTTTAAATGTTTTTAAAAATTTAGACTTTCTGGACAGTGAGACATGTCTGCTCCTGGCAGCACCAATTTACTTCAGAGAAGAGGATGGACATTGAAGACACTCTATATGGAGTTTATCTTCTTCTTGGCAAAAATAGCCATTTGGGAAAGAAACTGTTCTTGCTTGATTGACTGGATATGCAGGACCCATAGGAAGGTGACCACTGAACTTTATTTGGCAAAATGGTCCTTCAGGTTTTTGATTCTCAGAGGAAACTGCCAGACATTCTACAGGACACAGAGGAAAGTGACTGAGAGACTAGGCCTGTGAGCTGAAGACAGATGTCCCAACTTTACAGAGGAACTTTGGATGACCGTCCAGGCTACCAGCTGTCTCTATCTACTCTTGTAAGACTCCCAAAAGTTGCTTGCATCCTTCTCCCATTTCTCAGGTAATATTATATCCTTCTGAGGTCCTTGATGTAGTTGAAGACTATATAGTTATAATTTCCTTAGTTATGATAAAAGATAAGTTAGATATAAAACCTTAGACTTACAAATATGGGATAGGATATCTTCTTTAATTCTGCCAAATACAAATAGACTAGATATTATAAATAGACTAGATACTGTAACTATAATTCTTGCTTGATAATTGTTTTGTTATATGTAATTTTATTATGTTAAAGTGAAAACCTTCCTTTAAAAATAAAGAAAAGGAGAAGTGCTGTGGATTAAAAGTTCAGGTCACCTTGCTTTGGATGTGTCCTTGACCACACAGAGACTCTGCCTGCCATGTGATTGGATTCAGGGCATGTGCTATCACTGCCTGATTCCTGCTAATGGCTCCCTGTGACTTCTGATCTCCAGGCAACTTTATTAACATACAAATAAAATCATATTTCAGCACAAATAAATTATCACCATAAGGAAGTGGTAGCACATGCCTTTAATCCCAGTACTTGGGAGGCAGAGGCAGGCAGATCTTTGTAAATTTGTCGACAGCCTGGTCTACAAAGCAAATTCCAGGACAGTCAGGGATACACAGAGAAACCCTGTCTTGAAAAAAAAGTTAGCCAATGAGGAACTCTACTAAGAGGCTGAGGCAAGTAAGAGAATGAAATCTGGGTCCTCCATGCCTTGACTCCAATTCTTTCCTGGAACCTGGGTTGACACTAAAGGTCTATGATTTTTTCATAAGTGGAATTTTTCTGCATGACTCCTTCCTTCCATATTTTTATAGTCTCAATCTCATCTCATTCCTACAGATCCACAAATGGCAAGAGCTACCCAGCACCAGGTCCTGTGAAACTCTGAGAGCTTTATAAGTGACCTCTACATAAATAGACTATTGTTTGGGTTTTGAACAACTGCTTACCTGGGCATGATCCCTAAAACTACAAGCTATAACTTCATTGCCACTTCTAAATCTACTTTGAATGTAATTATCTTTCCAGACTTGCAACCCTGGTTTGCCTCAAACCAGCCCAAGAATAAGAACTGTCTTCTGACAGTCTGTTGGAGTTCAAATAATGTTCAGGGAACCAAAGTGCTAGCTATGGACCTGGTCAATCAGTCATTTCCTCAGTGGGTGCTCAGTGAACCCTGCTTTGCTGCAAACCATTCCAGGTTGTAGTAGCAAGGAAAGACTCACTATCTCTGCACATTGATGCTCACACACGCATATTAGGCACTCTTTTGTACTCCCAGCTATGGGAAATGATGAGTATATTAGTCATTATATGCAACGAATTGCTTTGGTCAAGGGATATAGGGAAATATTTTTCTATCTGGCCCAAAAGACATTCATCTTTGACTTGAATCAATTAGGAACTTCTTCTGATCATAGTAACAGAAATTTCAAATGAAACTGGCTTAGAGTCAAGAAGAGCTTAAACTGTCATGAGCAAATGGAAAATGCAATGATCAATTTGACTTTGGCTAGTTGCTGAGCCCAGGAATACCAGCTTTTTTTTTTTTTTTTTTTTACCAAAGAGCTGTCATTTCTATATATCTTTGATTTGGTCTTTATGTTGACTCCATCCACTCAAACTCCCACAGGGAGTCACAACTTCAGGCTTCAGACGTGTATCTTCTAGGTATAAGATTAAACCAGAAAGGAGAAAGAAGCTTCTCCAAAAATCCTCATTCCCATCAGCTTAGTTTGGTCATCAACTCATGTCTGAAGCAAGGCCTATAGGTAGGTACATGGAAGAAAGATGAAAAACAACACTTATTGAGAACTTAATATTTTTCTGTAATGATTCTAAGCATGTTTCCCATGTGATAGTGTTATTGCTGTGTACATTTTACTGAAGAAGAAAGTAGATGTATAAACACTACACCCTGGAGCTAGGTAGTAAAAACAAAAGCAGAGGTCTGACCTAGGTGGTCTTTGCTTCAGTACTGAATAGACAATTATAGTTTATAGTTTCTGTGGTACGTGTAGCATAATTCAGAATCTCATGCCTTCTGCTGGACCTAGAATAGAGTCAATTGCCACACATCTCAGTGAACTTGAAGTAGCAGAGTACTGTGTTCTTCCTGGTTAAAAATCCCACTCCCATGCTCTGTTCTGGAGTGTATACTGTGTGTCTAGGACAGATGAAGGCCCAAGAATGGGTTATTTTGTGTCATAAACGATCCTGTGCATGAAATGCCAAAAGGGCAGAGAGCAGATAATCTGTTAGGAAAGTCAAGGAATATGGGAGTGACAGGACAAACCCCAAACACTGTAGTCAGAAACAGCAAACACTGCAGGGACCATGGAATCTCTGACACTCAATGAATTAGTGACATTGGCCCACAGATGGCAAGTGTGAGGAGCTGGTTCTGAGACTTTAGAATTCTTCAGGAATTTGAATAGTCAATGCTTCAAGTGGAACTCAGACCATGACTGCTTAATTAAAAGAAGCCTAGGTTTGGCTTTAATGGATACAGGAAAGGCTGCACACAAATATTGAATTTCTAGATAGGAGGAATGAGTAATATAGGGGCACAGATGGTAAGGAAACATTTTCTTAATTGGAAAAAGATGAGTTTTTTTTAAATGCGTTCAAAAACTAGCTTCTGACAGCACCCCCGGTTTTCCCCCAACAATACTTTGGATGTAGAGTGCAAATAAGCCTTATGTTTTAGAAATGAAGAGATTAAGAATTAATACTCAGAGTATATGGTGGAAGAAGACATTGTAATGGTGCTTACTAATCTGAAATCCATTTTCTGTCCAAAGGAAGATGCTTTTCTCCACCAAGCATCTTTAAGATGTTTCTTCTGGAGGTATACACAAACACTCTCAGCCACCAGAGCCAAGAATTCTAGTACTCAGAGAATTCAGGCACAAGTATGGAAGTGCATTGGGCAACTACTCCCAGTGTCAAGAAGTAAGCTTTCAGAACTTTCAGTGATTGAATCACAGAACAGATGTCAGATAGCTTTGTCTGTTTTAAGTTCTATAAGAGGAGCAGAGGAAACGGGCTGTCTTGAAAGCTATTGTAGAAGCTTCTGAGCAACACTTCCACTTCTAGCTTCACTTAGAGTCATCTGGACTCTTGAGGAAACTCCAAAGGCTAGACCCCAATCTAAATCAGGTGAAACAGCATTTTTGAAAGCAGGCATCCAGACTTTGGAGTTCTTAAAAACTGTCTGGGTGATTTTAACCTGCAGCCTTTATTAAAAAAAAAAACCTCCTTTTCCTTTCCTCTAATATATATATATATATATATATATATATATATATATATATATATATATATATATATATCATAAGTTGCATAGCATTCTTTATAAAGTTTCACTTACAACAGAGCATAACATGCAGAAATTCTGGTTAGCATTTTTGTTAACTCCAGAATGTCCTTAGTACTTAAGGATATATAAACTCAGTATAATTTACTGACTTTGAATTTCTTGCCCAGAGCATCAAAAATGGTGTGCTATGGAATAATCCTTGTGTACACTGTGAAGATTTGTCATTGTGATTGGTTTAATGAAGAAGCTGACTGGCCAATAGCCGAACAGGATGAAGTTAGGCAGGAGATCCAGACTAGGAGAATGTGGGAAGAAGGGCAGAATCTGGAGTCACCAGCAGATGTAGAGGGAGCAGGAGATAAATGTGCCATGCTAATAAAGGTATGTGGCAGAGCATAAATAAGGAATTTGTGTTAATTTAATAATGTAAGACCTAGTTAGTAATAAGCCTGAGCTATTGGCCAAACACTTGTAATTAATATTAAGACTCTGAGTGATTATTTGAGAGTGGCTACAGGACAGGAAAACTCCACCTACAGTAGTGTACATAGTTTGTCTTCCCCTTGGACTGTCTTGCACTCGTGTGATTCATTTTGTTGTGAGGGTAATATTTGTTTCTTAATAAAGACAGATGCTTAGAAATATAGGAGGCCAAGTATGTTCTTACAAGAGAAGCTTTTAATTATGCTATATGGAGAAAAGAAATGTATCTTATAAGAATTACCTTGGAATGAGCTTCAAAATTAATAAGAAATGAAAGAGTGAGGAAATGAACCCCTTACTGAATAAAAATCATTCTTTTTTGAGATCAAGGCATTTGATGGAGATATTTTTCATTGAAATAAATATGAGCACTATGCTGGAGTATACATGTTTGCAAAATATATGCACACCATACACATAATCTTCAAAAAAATTTGGAAAGGTCAAAGCTCAGGATTTTGATATATAAACTGAGAGAAAGAGAAGGCTTTTTCAGAATGTGGTAATATTAGTAAAAATGCCAGGAAAAAGCATCTATGTGCCTGCATTTACATTTCCTTCAATTTTCCTCTTTTATCCTGTGTTTCAACTTGATTTTATTATGCTTAATTATGACTAGATAGATGATCCTTGGTTATTATGAGGTTATGTCCTCAATAAACCCATCACAAGATAAAAAGAATATATCAAAAGTACTCCAAAGGGACTAGAGAGAAAGTTCAGTGGTTAAGTGTGCTTGCTACTTGTATTAGTCATTATTCTCTAGAGCTTCAGAACTTATGGGATGAATCTCTCTCTCACTCTCACTCTCTATGTATATAATGGGATTTATTGGAATGACTTACAGGCCATATTTCAGCTAATCCAACAATGTCTTTCTATGAATGGAAAGCCCAATAATCTAGGAGTTTTTCAGTCCCACAAGGCTGGATGTCTCATCTGGTCTTTATTGTACACTGGAATCCTGATGAAGTAGGCTCCAATGCCAGTGAAGGAATAAATGTGCTAGCAAGGTGAGGGCAAGCAGGCAAAGAGCAAACGCTTTCTTCTTCTATGTCCTTATATAGGATTCCAGAAGAAGGTGTGGCTCATATCAAAGGTATATTTTCCTGCCTCAAGATTTGGGTTAAAGGCATGTTTCTTCCCACCTCAAGATCCAAATTAAAGGCCTGTGTCCTCCAGCTTTAAGAACTGGATCAAAGGTGTGTGTCTTCCTACCTCAAAGGTGTGGACTAGAAGTGGATTCATCCACTTCAAACCAAGTAGGAAATCTCTCACAGGTGTTCCTTTCATTTCTGGATTGCAGTTCATTACAGATATAGTCAAGTACAAGGGACCCATGTTTGGTTTCTTGCACTGTAACTTTAGTTCCAGAGGACAAGGCATCCTCCTTTGTCCTCTATCAGTCCCTACACAGGTGTGTGTATGTACATTCACACATATATACATAGATGTCACCTCCTTAACATCTGAGTTTACTAGAACAGCTCACTCTATGGTACCAGTTGTTTCCCCTCATGGTCATGTTGCTGAAGCTCCTTGACATAATCACAAGAGAGAAACATTCTGCATACCCTGGGCCCAGGAATATCCAAATTTAAAGTACTGTTTCTACTGAGAGTGTATTTCCTTTTGCATCTTCATAAATCCAGAATCATAAGTCAAATCACTGTAAAACAGGACTCATCTCTACTGGTATTTTCTAAATGCATTGTACCTTTTTTCCAGATTTATTTTAAATTATGTGTATTTTATCCCACATACACATGCTGTGGATATAGCTCTGTATGCTGTGAGTGTGTTGCTCTGATTGGTTAATAAATAAAATGCTGATTGGCCAGTAGCCAGGCAGGAAGTATAGGTGGGACAATGAGAGAGAAGAATTCTGGGAAGAGTCAGGAGTCACCAGCCAGACACAGAGAAAGCATGATGTGAAAGTTCCTGTAAGCCTCAAGCCACATGGCAACTTATAGATTGATAGTAATGGGTTAATTTAAGATATAAGAACTGGAAAGCAAGAAGCCTGAGCCATTAGGCCAAACAGTTCAAATACTATCTGTGTGTTTATTTGGGTCTGAGTGGCTGTGGGCCTGGAAGGGACTGGAGAAATCTCCAGCTACATACACAGGTACTCCTGGAGGCCAGAGGAGTGGGTTGGATGCCCTAGAACTGGGATTTCAAGCAGTTGTGAGTCATCCAACATGGGTATTGTGGATCAAACTTGAGTCCTCTAGAAGAGTAGCAAGTGTGGTTAACCATTGAATGCTCTTTCTAGCCCATGAGATTTTTCTTCATTGATAGGATGAAAAGGTAGAAGACATACTCATTGGTTCTCCTGATATCATGGAAAATAAATTAGCAAATAATAGAAAGAGTTAGGCATGCTATGCAAAGGGCAGAGTATGTAATATAGAAACAAGAGGGACCACACATCATTCAATTTAGTGCCATGCTTGTGTGTATATGCATATGTATATGTATATGCAAGGGAGTGTATACATATGTATGTGGAAGCCATAGTAAAACTGAGGGTGTCTTTTTCAGGAATGCTATTCCCCTTCTTTAAGTTGGGGGTTTCTCATTGATCTGGAGCTCATCAGCTAGGCAAGAACAGCTGGCTAGCTAGTCCCAGGGATCCTTCTGTCACTGCCTCCCTAGTGCTGGTATTACCAATATGCCCAGTAGTTTTACATAGTTTCTTGGGATGAAATCTTTACTGATTGAATTATCTCCACAGCCTACATATATTGAATTCTTCTAAAGTATGATGCCTAGAGTGAATGCTTTCATATGTATTGTATTACTCAGTCTTGGGTCATATCATTTAATCCTGAAGGGAAGTCACAGTTTCTTCTGAAAAGTACATGAGACAATGAGAGTTTGAATAATTTGGCTAAGTTTCATAGGCACTGATAGAGTCAAATTCCAGTCTTTTGTTTTGTTTTGTTTTTCAAGACAGGGTTTCTCTGTGTAGCTTTGTGCCTTTCCTGGGACTCACTTGGTAGACCAAGCTGGCCTCAAACTCACAGAGATCCACCTGGCTCTGCCTCCTGAGTGCTGGGATTAAAGGTGTGCGCCACCACCAACTGGCCAAATTCCAGTCTTTGTGGGACAGCCTCCAAGTCCTTTTCTTATAACCACAGGATTTGTCTTCTAGTTAGTAAGCTTTGGATGAAATAATCCAGAGCAAGAGGTTGCAATAAGAAAATATATTTGAGAGACTGAAGAAATGACTCATCAGGGAGTGCTTGCTGTGCAAGAATGAAGACATGAGTTCAAATCCCCAGCACTCACATAAAAATCTTGGTATCATACAATGTGCTTATAATCTCAGCTCTGGGAAGGGAGAGATAGGAGGATCCTGGGGTTCACTGGTTGACAACTTTGCTTCAGGTTCATTAAGAGACCCTGTCTTAAAGGAACAAGTTGGGGACTGATAGAACAGGATAATCTTCTCTGGCCTCCCTGTACATGCATATGCATATGCACCCATTCACACATGTGTGGATACACTACATATACACACTCACATAAACACATACACATGAACATGTATGCACATGTACACATATATAGAGAGATGGAAAACTAATAAATATATTGGAATGATTAAAATAACTTATTAATTCTGTTAACACTCAAATGGCAATAAGATAGTTGATCACTAATTAATTTTGCCTGGGGTAACACAAAAAGACACTAAACATTGAAATAGCAGGCTTGTTGGGTAGGTGGGGATAACATTAAGGCAAGGAAATTCATTTTCCCATGCTGTTGGCATTAGGTCTTAAGCATTACAGAGAAATTGAAATCTAATCTGTCTTGTATAGTGAACATAGTAAACATTTGTCTGCCTCCAATTTGAAAATTTCAATATTGTAACTGTCACCTACCAAACCTCTGCAGGGAGATTATGAGAATTAGCAGTGTGATTTGAAAGTGCTTCTAGCTATTGCTCATAAAGTGATGAATAAGAATGAAATGTTCTTAGAGTACCTAGTACATATGCATGCTACTCTAAAGTAAATTTGCTCCACTAACGTGTGGGCTGGTGAAATGATTTTGCTGGAGTGTCCCTTTGAATGTCATCTGAATAATACATGATTTGGATACTTTTGTTGTCTGCAAAGTGTCCTCCACCATTGGGAATCTGAGAGTTTTAAAGGACTCTATGTTTCTATTTCTCAAATGAAGGAGTGTGAAGGGGCAGGCTGCTGAGTTGAGTATCCAAAAGAAGAGATCAGAAGTGTAGAAGATTCATATTTTATTTAAGTGATACTTGAGGGCATGATAGAAATGCTATTAGACCATAATATATCAGGATGTTCTTTTTCCCCTAAAGAACACATCAAACTCAGTCTATAATGACCTTCTATTCCCATAGCCTAAATGACAGACTGTTCTTGGAATATGCCAGCATTGTTCTAATGAATATGATTGTATGTCAATGTGAAATAATGTGAATCTATGTTTTGTTGTGACTTGAAGCTGGTTTAAAAATGATAGTAAATGATATTAAATGATTTAAAATGATATATTCAGATATCAATTATTTGTTCATAAAAACATCCTATCAATAAAATTATCAAAATTGAGTGTGCATATCAAAATAAAATGCTAGCTCTGAAAAGAATATTAATTTGATGTTACTTAACTAGTCCAACTTTCTTCATCCATCTCACTTCTGAGAGTCTATACCCTACACATACCAGTAGTAATAGGAAAAGACATATGCACAAAAATCACTGTAGATATAATTATAATAGGAAAAGATTCTTGTGGAGCTGAATAGATGGTTCAGTGGTTAAAAGTTCATATTGGTCTTGCAGAGGACCCAAGTTCAGTTCCCAGCACACATGCCAGAATGCTCACCATTACTTGAAATGCCAGCTCCTGAGAATCTGAGTCTCTCCTCTGGCCAACACAGACACTGCACTCACTCCTAAAATAATATCAAATATTAAAAATGATAGCAAAAGACTAAAAATAACTAAATGTCCATCATTAAGAGATTGTGTGAATAAACTAGGGTACATCCACACACCAGAACAGGGTAGCTGTGGAAAAGAATGTGAAACTGTTGTTTTTGGAATGATTTCCAGGGTGCATCATTAGCTTAAAAAAATCAAGGCATAAAAATTATGTGTACTTTCCTACTAGTTAATTTAGAAAATATGAGCTTATCTGTACTTATTTCTTTATAAGAAGAAAACAATGAAAGGCTAGACAAAAGCTTAGAAGAAGAGAAAGGGGGCAGAAGATATGGCTCAGTGGGTAAAGTACTTGATGTACAAGTGTGAGGTCCTGAGTTCAGATCCTACATATCAAGTATTGGGGGCTTGAGACGGGCAGCTCCCTAGAGCACACTGGCAGCCAGCCTAGCTGACACAGTGAGCCCCAGACCCAGTGAAGGCCCTGTATAAAATAGAATCAACAGCAATGTATACAAGGCAGAGAAGCAATTGAGGAAGACATTCTGACTTTTTGTTAACTTTTGTTCTCCACATGTACTCGCAGGGGTGAATGAATGCACAACACACGAATGCATACACGTAAGCCACATGCACACACACAGAGATACACACACACAGATACACACTATATACATTTATGCATGCAAACACATTTACCACACACATTTGCATGTGTATATACATGTGCACACATGTATAGAATACAAAGAGATAGAGATAGAGATAGAGATAGAGATAGAGATAGAGATAGAGATAGAGATAGAGAGAGAGAGAGAGAGAGAGAGAGAGAGAGAGAGAGAGAGAGAAGAAAAAGAGTAGAAGGGTCATAAAATGTAGACTAAACTTGTATAATTGAACTTGTGTTTGCATAATTGATAAAAATTAAATTTAAAATAATGACTGTAAGAGTTTAAGGTTTCCCTTTGTGTTGCAAGGATGTTCTAAAATTAGCTAACCTGAAGTAAGCTTCACTGGGATAAATTCAGGCAGGCTCACATTCCCTCTGAAGGCTCTTTGGTAGAAACCTGTTACTTGCTTTTTTCTTCATTTCCAGAGCTGTGGATCTTAGCTCCTGGCCTCCTTCTTCCATCTTCAAAGCTAGCAGTACATCATCTTCATATCTCTCGCGCCAGTGCCGTTCTTTCTGTTTAGAATCTTCCACTGCCTTCTTTTTATAAGGACACTTGTGATTACATGTAGAATTCATCTGGATGATCCAGGATGATCTCTGTCATATGGTCCTTAACTTCACATCTGAAAGGACTTTTTTTTTTACATGTAAGGTTAAAAAAAAACCTCCACATGTTGAAGAAATTATGATCCATTATTATTAGACACCATTATTTCAGCATACTATGTTTCCCAGTTGGATTGTCTCTAGAAAGACCAAGAAGTCCTAAATTTGTGTGGCATCTTCTGTTGGATGTAGGATGCCCAATTGTCCAACAACTTCCCTTTGTCTCCATTCCTAGAATATACCTCTGAATGTAGAACTCCAGAAGAAATGGAATATACATTTTGTTGCTGACTGCTCCAATGACCTTCTCACCCTCTAACAGACTCTTCTGTACAGAGCTTTGGCTTACTGAGCACAGTGGATACACTAATAGGAGAGAAACTCCAAAGGCACTAGTGGCATTTAGAACCCTCTCTGCCCTTTCTCAAACACTTTTTCTGTGCTCAGTGTGGTTCCATCCTTTGCATGTAGTGCTTGACTCAAACAATGCTGTTCAGGTGAGAAAGAAGGTTACTGGAGAGTTGCTCTAGGCATGATTTTCAGGATAGGGAAGAAGAGTGCTAGGTAAGATGCATTTCTTTTCCAAATACATCAGCCAAATTAAATCTAGCTGTCTGGTCTCTTTATATTTAGGAGGAAAATCAATATCCTGCTATGTGCATAACCTATTTTCACATGAGCAAGCTTTGAAGGTTCCTGTAGGCATTTTCCTAGGCTCCATATCAGAATGGTTTCCTGTTGAGCACACATTGTTCCACTGGGAGTCCAGTGATGCAAGACAGTGTTGCATTGCTAGGTCAACCTTAGTGTCATAGGCAAAGATTTTACCTCTAAGTATGAAAGGGCATCTCTTTTGCTCTATCAACTTAATCTCACTCACATTTGAGGTTAAGTAAAAGTGCTAAGGTGGATTTTTTTTCCTTCACGGTGATAAAAAATGTTATCGAACTCTTCTTGGACTATGTCTAAATATGATATTGGGATAAATTCAGAATGACTACTGGAGACTTTCCAGGTATCTGTATAGCTCAGCCTGGGATTTTCTATAGGCAGAACCTGAGAAAAGCATTTATAAAGAGTTATTTGTGATCTCCCTTTTCCTATTTGGGTTGCTGTAAAATTTATGCTTCGGGGTTCTGTGGATTGGGAATCTGCAATCAGTCGCATTCTTCAGAGGAGATTCTTCAGTGTCACAAATGACCAGTTTTTTTTTTTTTTTAAATTGTGTCTTCACATAAGAGAAGTGGAGCTTCTGGAGCCCTTTTTCTAAGGACACCATTCTTATTCGTGAAAGCACTGCTCTCATGATCTGGTCACCCTCAAAAGGCCCCACTTTGAAATATTCTCACCTGAGGGCTCGGGATTCAGCATGGGAATTTGGTAGGAATGAAAACATTCCGACTACTGGGAGATCTCATTCAAAGACATCAAAGAGAAAGACCAGTGGGAGGATTAAAGAAGGGGAGAAGCAAGGGGCATTTGGAAGATGTGTTATTGAGTCAGCCATTGAATCATGCAGGACCATGCTAGGAGACTTCTAAGACATATCTCAGAACTGTCTGCTGGGGACACAGAAGAGACGTCTTCTTCCTTCCTTTGTCAATTCCATTAAGGTGGAGCTACATACACACTCCCTACTTGGATTTGCATGCAAGTCAAGTGGATTCATCTAACTGGCCCAAGCTATACGACCCAGAAGCCTCAGAATTGACATTGGAAATGGTAAGGCCCTATCAGGTTGCATCTGTATGAAGTTGCTGCCCATCATTCGACAGAAGAATAAAACATTGTGACAGCATTCCTTGGATGTTTCATTAATTATGAAAGCACACTTCTTCCCAAATTAAGATCCATACCTACGTTGCCAGTTTCTGTTAAGATTCCATTAAAATTGACCTTTTAGAAAGTTTCCTAAATTATAAATATAAATATATAAAATTAGTTGTACCCATGTCCAACAGTACTCTACATAATAATAAAGAGTTATAAATATATAAAATTAGTTGTACCCATGCCCAACAGTACTCTACATAATAATAAAGAGTTGATGATCAACTCTTTGCCATCTTGTATTTGTCAGGATCTTTGTGCATAACAGTAATAGAGATGATTCGATTGAATTGAGTCAAAGACGAGAAAATGTGAGCCTTAGTGATTTGCATAATATTTGAGAAGCTTGGTGCGAAGTGAAACTCACTCATGTTCAGCTATATCCAGGATCTCCAGTAATGACACTAGGTCTTCCTCTTCATTTCCTCTTCTGTTTCTTTTCCTAGTTTTTGCTGTCATGTCTTGGCTAGCTTTAAGTGATATCCTAGAGATGGTCACTCCATTCTCTGCTGGAGAAATAGATGGTCAAAATCCACAATGGTAGTCTAAATGTTCCAGTCCCACAGCTAGTATTAAAAAAAATCTCATATAAATATTTGCCTCATCTATAGTCAAATAACTATGGGGAAGAGTTAGGGAATAACAATATTAGCAATTTTTTCTTATTCCCTTCGGGTTGCTATATGAAACTACCTTCTGTTAATGGACTATAAACAAAAGAAACTTATTTCCTAGTTCAGAAGTCAGAAGATGCTGTTTGATTCAGTGTTTCATGATGATTCGTTGATGGTCATATTTTTTGAGACCATCACAGTATCTTATTAAAATAACTCAAAATCAACTTCTACAGCATGAATCAAGATTGATGATTGCTTAATAGTAATCATGTGGATATAATGCAAGCTTTTTAATCATTTGCTTAATCACAGATATTCACTTTATTTTCTGGATCCCTGCCATTATTTTCTATCTTTGGGTAGTCCCTGAAACAAAACCCAAGAGAAGCATGTAAGTGTAATAGTTTATTTTGAAAGTGAGAAGAAAACTAGTAGAGTCTAGAATATTATCACTGTAGAAATTTAGAACTTGATCCTTCTGGGAAACTCTCAGAGTAAACAGGATTTTTCTTTCCAAGGGTGAGAATATTCATTCTGCTTCCTACCAGTGATTGGCTTTGGGCTAACCATAGGGAGCATGTGCTGCTCAGAACTTTGCAACCACACCAAAGTGTGGATCAGCAACAATCCCAGGTAGAGAAACTCAGTCACTGAAACCAGGGTTAGTGGCTGATGCCTGTGATCTCAGTACTAGTGAGGCAGAGACAGGAGTTTGCACAGATTGAGGCAAGTCTGGGATACACAGCAAGACCCTGGGTACAAAAGAAAAGTGTAGGTAGGGTGAGAGAAAGGAAACAAAAGGAAAAAGAGGAGACTGGAAAGATGGTTTAGTGATTAAGAACAAGCACTGCATTTGCGGGAGACCCCAGTTCAGTTCCCAGAACCTAAGTCCAGAAACTCACAGTGGCCTTGGGGATCCAATGGTCTCATCTGTCTTCTGTGGGTATCTAAACTCACATGCTTATACACTCACACAGAGATATACCCACATGCACATTTTAAAAGGATAATAAAAAGAAATCTTTTTAAAAGGAAGAAATAAAAAGAAACACATGTATTGCCTGTTGGGAGGCAAAAAGGTAGGCAAAAAAGCAGTAAAGTAAGATTATAGAAGCTAGATTCTGCTGACATAAACCATAATCCTTGATGTTCATATATTTGTGTATAAACTGCTTAATTCTATAGAGTGATTTCTGGAAATATTATCCAGGAAAACAGAGCTAATAGCATATTGATTCATTATATAAGTTTATCTCATGTGATGATAGACTGAGACATTCCTAGATCTGCCATGTTTAAGCTGTCAATCCAGGAAGCCAATGCTGTAGCTGCAGTCTACGTCCAAAGGCCTGGAACGTGGGATAGCAAATGCTTTAGTCTTCTCTGAGGCCTGGGAAAGACCAATATTCTAGCTCGAGTAGTCAGGATGGGAGATTTAATTCTCCCTGTGACCCTTGTTTAAGTCAGGTGTTGTGTGAAAATTTTCTGAACAAATATCTGTTCACCTCAGATGAGATACCAATAACAGAAACAGAAATGGTTCACCCAAGTACTGCTTGATGAACCAATGTGTTTACTTCAGAGTACTTACAGGAATATTAGCAACTTATGAGTGATTACACTACTGAATAAAAATTTCTCAGCAACTGTTCATTGACTGTATATCCTGGAGAAAGGCTCTAATTGCCCTTCCCCCTAGCAACCATTAACTACCTACAATCACAAAGCCCCTCCTGTCCACCATGAAGGAAAGTTAAGGCCCCAGTCTTGTACATGACTCCTGTGGGTAATCACAGATGGTGACAGTTACAGAAGGCAATGGTCATGTTATGCCTGAAAGACAGAGTTCCACAATACAGTCCTTTAAGGGATTGGGTAATGCCATGGATATGGGGCAAGGGCACCTACTCCATACAATCCATGATTTAAATGCTAACCTCTTCTGGCCTCACTAAGGTTAATGTTTATTAATTTATATTAATTTCAACAAATGCTATGTGCTTGTTTTTGCAAATACCAGTCATAGTTCAGTTTTACAAGCACATTTTTAAAGTGTTATTTACCTCTACTTTCAAGTGAACAAAGAGCTAGAACCTTTAAAAATTTTTGTCAGTGTAGTATTACATGACACCTTGTTACTTCCAAAGTTTTGTCCTAATAGTTTTCTTTGTTGACCAAGTGAATTAACTCTCCTGGAAATAAACACATCTTTCAATTCCTCAGCCTTCCTTTTCATTGATTGTTTTTTTTTTCTCTTTATGACATTGTTTTGTGTATTCATTATACTGACTTACTGTCTATTCTTTGTGCTGCATATAGTTTCTTCCACATCTATTATTTGTCTAGCAAAACTTTACTAAAATATTTTTGTGATGCAGAAGTTATTTATGGAACATTGACTGAAACACTATACTTTGTGACTCGAAGGTGTTAAGACCCACTACTATCTACTGCTAAAAAGGGGGAAAATACTACGTATTAAAGCTTTCTTGTGACCTTGTATATTAGTTTACACTTGTAGAAGAAACTTTTTCTGTTATTTAATATTTATGGTATAATTGTATGGCACATTGAAGAACACTGGGTTTTGTTAGCATTGTCTGCTTGACCCTCTTAGCTTTTCTCCTGTTAAATTATATATAGCTACAAGCTTAGAATCAGCTTTTATTCAGAGTCCACAGGAAGTTTTTGACAGCCTGATATCAGACTCTTTAATGATACCACAGCATGAATTGGTCACAGTGGCCTTTAATACTTTGAAAATATCTCTCATCTTTTTCCAAGAAATTTCACGGTTTCTCTAGCCTCTGTTGTTGGGCTCAGTATTGAGACTCAGTATTTTACCACATGTCTCAAGCACAAAATGTAAGACAGAGTCACCTGATTGTGAGCATCTTTCTTTCTGGAACCATAAGGAACTTGGTTATTGTAAGAAGGGCAGAGTTTCCTGTAGTGTAGATGGCTATGTGCTTTTCTAATAACAACCATGTGCTTATATTGCTTCACAGCCTCAATAAATGTTCCCAGAATTAATTACAGGACGATCTCAGAGTGGAATTTTATTCATTGAAACTAATCTTATTCTTAGAATTTTTTTAATTAGTTAATTTGGTTTTTTTTTCCAGCACAATAACAGTTTTCCCACCCTCCTTTCTTCCCAGTTCCTCCCCTCACCTCTGCTACCTGTCCCCCATTCATTCTTCCTCCTTTCTCTTCAGAAGAGGGTAGGCCTCCATGTATACCAGCCAGCCAGGACATATCAAGTTACAGTAAGACTAGGCACCTCCTCATCTATTAAGGCTGTCCCATGCAGGCTCCTGGTTGCTGTTTCAGTCTCTGTGAGCTCCTGTGAGCCAGGTTACTTGATTCTGTGGGTTTTCTTGTGGTGTCCTTGCTCCCTCTGGCTCCCATACTCCTTCTTCCCCCTATGGATTCCCCGAGCTTGGCCTAATGTCTGGCTGTGGGTCTCTGCATCTGTTTCCATCAGCTGCTGCATGAAGCCTCTCTGATGACAGCTGGGCTTCAACAATCTATGAGTATAGCAAAATATCATTAGGAATCATTTCATTAACTTTTTTTTTATCTTCTTTTGCCTGTCATGTTTGGTTCTGTCCTGGGTCTCTGAGATATCCAGCCTCTGGGTTCTGGCCCTCCGAGCAGTGCCAGGTGTGGGACTCCCTCTCACGGAATGGGTTTCAAGTTGAACCAGTCATTGGTTGGCCACTCCCATAATTTCTGCACTACCTTTATCTCAGCACATCATCAGGACAAATTGTAGGTTGAAGGTTTTGTGGCTGAGTTGCTGTCCCAATCCCTCCACTACAAGTCATGTCTGATTACAGGAGACAGCCAGTTCAGGATCCATGTCCCACATTGCTAGGAGTCTTATCTAGGGTCACCCTCATAGGTTCCTGGGATTTTCCATTGTACTAGGTTTCTATCTTGTCCCTGAGATGCCCCCAATTCCAGTTGCGTCTCCCAGTACTCTCTCCATCCATCCCCCTGCCACCTGATCCTTCCTGTTCCCATGTCCACCCCCATCCAGACTCCTCCCCCGCTGTCCACCTGTGATGTCCATTCTATTTCCCCTTCACAATGAGATTGATGTGTCCACCCGCCCCCTTGATCCCTCCTCCTTGTTACTTAGCTTCTCTGGGTCTGTGGATTGCAGTAGGATTATCCTTTACTTAACATCTAATATCCACTTATACCGGTTTGTAAATGAGTATATACGGTTTGTCTTTCGGGGTCTGTTACTTCACTCAGAATAATGTTTTCTACTTCAATCCATTTGCCAGCAAATTTCATGATGTCATTGTTTTTGTTTGTTTGTTTGTTTGTTTGTTTTTGGTTTTGTTTTTCTCTTTCTCTCTTTCCTTCCTTCCTTCCTTCCTTCCTTCCTTCCTTCCTTCCTTCCTTCCTTCCTTCCTTCCTTCTTTCTTTCTTTCTTTCTTTCTTTCTTTCTTTCTTTCTTTCTTTCTTTCTTTCTTTCTTTCTTTCTTTTTGACAGTGTTTCTCTGTGTCCTGGCTGTCCTGGAACTCACTTTGTGGACCAGGCTGGCCTTGAACTCACTGAGATCCACCTGCCTCTGCCTCCCAAGTGTTGGGGTTAAAGGCGAGCACCACCACCACTGTCTGGGGATGTCATTGTTTTTGACAGATGAGTAATATTCCATTGTGTAAATGTGCCATGATTTTTTTAATCCATTCTTCAGTTGATGGACATCTAGGTTGTTTCTATGTTCTGGCTATTATGAGTATAGCTGCTATGAACATAGTTGAGCAAGTGTCCTTGTGATATGGTAAAGTGTCCTTTGGGTATATGCCCAGGAATGGTATAGCTGGGTCTTGAGGTAGGAACTTTTTAGAAATAATATTGGTCATCATTATTTCCACACTCCCCAACTCTTCCCAGTTCTACTCCAAACTTCATCTTCTCTCTTTAAAAAAACCCATCAAATCTAATTTGTATTACCCATCTACTCCTGGGTATAGGGCCTAACTTGAAGTGTAGTTGACCTATCAGTAATCACACCACAAAAGAAAGTGGACTCTTCCTCTCCCAACAGCTGTAAAATGTCAATAGCTTCTCAGATAGAGATGGAACTTGGTGCCTACTTCCCTATTTTCTTTTCTTTTTATTTTTTCTTTTTTTCTTTCTTTTTTTTTTTTTTGTTTTTTCGATACAGGGTTTCTCTGTGCAGTTTTGGTGCCTGGATCTCGCTCTGTAGACCAGGCTGGCCTTGAACTCACAGAGATCCACCTGGCTCTGCCTCTCAAGTGCTGGAATTAAAGACATGAGTCACCATGGCCTGGCCAGACTAAATTTTCTTTCTTTCTTCCTTCCTTCCTTCCTTCCTTCCTTCCTTCCTTCCTTCCTTCCTTCCTTCCTTCCTTCCTTCCTTCTTTCTTTCTTTCTTTCTTTCTTTCTTTCTTTCTTTCTTTCTTTCTTTCTTTCTTTCTTTCCTTCTTTTCTTTCTCTCTTTCCTCTCTCTCTCTCTCTCTCTCTCTCTCTCTCTCTCTCTCTCTTCTTTTCTTTTTTTCGGCCTATTTTCATACCAGGATTCATTTTGGTATGAGGTTGAACAGGTCTTCTGCATGCTTTCACAATTGCCATGAATTAGTTTGTGCAATTACCCCATAATGTCCATAAAACACTGTTTTCTTAGTCATCTATTATCTCTGGCTCTTACAATCTTTCCTCCCCTTCTTTTATTATACTCCTTGAGCCTTTCTGGTAGGGGCCAAGTGTGATACTGATGTCCCATTTAGGGCTCAGCATTCTGTTATATCTTATTCTCTGCACATTGACCACTTGTGGGTATCTATTAATTGACAACTACTGATAAGGGCTGAAAAATGCACTGATTTATAGGTATGCCTATAAGCCATTGGGAGCTGTTTTAATACAATGCCAATTTAGCAGAATAATAGTAGGGGGCTCTATCCTATGTCTTTTGACATATCTAGCCTCAGGTTAACAACATCTGGTCCTGATAATGACAGAAGGTATGGATTCAATCTTGTGGAGTGTGTCTTGGATCTAACCAGAAAGTGATTGACTACTCCCATAACATTCATGCCACTATTGCACCATTGCAAATGCCTCAACAGGCTAATTGTTATTGTAGCTGGCAGGATTTATACCTGAGTGAAATTGATGATTGATTTTCTCTTCTGGTAGCATGCATAACATCTTCTATCACTATGGAAGCTAGTCAATATGGAGGAATCTTTGAGGTCAGTACCTGTTTGATTTTTTTCATGTTTTATGACACAAGTATGCGATATCTTTAGCAATAGGATCTTACTACCAAGTTCTGAAGGGTGACCAAGAGCAATGAAATTACCTATAATTTTTGGTGGTCTGTGGGACTCTACAGTGATATTTTATTTGTACTGACATGTGATTTTATTTGTATGTTAATAAATAAAGTTGCCTGGGGGTCAGAGCTAATAGTAAGCCATAGCAGAGCTGGGTGTTCGTGGTGCATGCCTTTAATCCCAGCATTTGGTAGGCAGAGCTAGGTAGATCTCTGTGTGGTCAAGGATACAGCCAGCACTGGAGACACATGCCTTTAATCTCAATACCAACCATAGAAGACCTGGAAGTCTGTACAGACAGGCAGTGACGAGGTGGTCATGTGGTTGGGTTTACAACCAATGACAAGGTAGAACATAAAGTCTATATAAAGACAAACACACAGGAAGTAGGTCTCTCTTGGCTGAAGAGGATCGCTGAAGCAGGAAGAGTAAGGCTCTTAGCTCTGACCTCTTGGGCTTTTATCTTTACATTGGCTCTGTGTTTCTTATTTAATAAGATGGTTACTTCTACATTGGCCAGCAACTCAAAAAAGGTAGCCTTGGAAAGTAATCTCAAAGTTTGCCTTTTCTCCTTTCCTTCCCAGTAATTTTATTATGAAATGTAAGTCCAATGACTCATAAGTCACTCATGTAATGCATATACATCAATGAATTTTAGTATATTGTCAGTTGTATAGGCATCATCCAAATCAGTTTTAGAGCCTCCTCATCACCCTTAATGGAAACCCCTATTGCCATTAGCAGTCACTATGTTCTAATTTGCAGTCTTACACAACCAGTAATTAAATGAAATATGTACCTTTTGTGACTGGTTTCTTTCATTTACAATGTTTTTAAAGTTCATTCATATTGTACCATGTATTAGTATTTCAATCATATTGATTTCAAAATAGCATTTCATTGTATGAATATGCTGTGTCTTATTCATACTTTCATTAGTTGATAGGCATTTGAGTCATTTCCACTTTTTGTTATTATAAGCATTCATATACAAGCTTTTGTGCAGACATATTTTCATTTCCTTTGGATAAATATGTATGAGGAGAGTTGCAGAATCATATGGTAATACTTCATTAAGCTTTTTAAGAAAATAGCATCCCCTCAAATGTTCAAAGTGACACTTTTGCATAAAGTAGCAGAAAGAGTAAGAAGACAAATTGGAAGTCTTTAGGAGGCTATTAAAGCCACTATGAAAAAGAATATTGAATAAATACATCACCCTTTGCATAATTGTTGAGTCTCCATCACATACCAAGTGCTGATATAGGTGCCAGAGAAACTTCAAAGAGGGTGGAAAATAAATAAATCAGGAAGTAAATAAATCACTTGAAATAATGAAAATAACCAATAAGAAAATAAAACAGGATGTCATACAAATGATAGGAGATGGTCAAGTGAAGGCAACATTAGGTAGGAAGATCATGAGGTGACACCTTATGCTCCTTAAACCTGAAAGGTCACAACATGCCTCCATAGAACAATTCAGAAATGATCATCATAGTAACCCATCTTTATTTTAGAACTCAGGAAAGAATAAAATGATAGGCAATATTCTATGCCATTAACTGTTGTTAACCAAGTGAACAATCAATTATATTTTTCAAGACCTTTTAGAATATGCAATAATATGCTTTTTATATTTGTTTCTTCCAATCCTTTTTATTCCCTAGGAACTGTAATTATTACATATGATGGGTGCAAATTATTACTCCTTTCTCTTTGTTGTAAAGTGAATTTCATGAAAAAATCTCTGCCTCACTATTACACGTCCATGAGCTGTGCTTGTCAGTCTTTGGCATGCCATATTTGGAAAGAAAATTCTCATCAAGGCACAGACAAAATAGACTCTTTTTTTTTTTTTTTTGGTTTTTCGAGACAGGGTTTCTCTGTGTAGCTTTGCGCCTTTCCTGGAGCTCACTTGGTAGCCCAGGCTGGCCTCGAACTCACAGAGATCCGCCTGGCTCTGCCTCCCGAGTGCTGGGATTAAAGGCGTGCGCCACCACCGCCCGGCCCAAAATAGACTCTTTTGTAGTCAAATTCAGGAAATGGAAATATGATACCTTATCAGTATCTATTTTTGTCCAAGAAAATGGACCACAATACCAAAATATTTTGAATGTGCACTAGCAAGAAAATATTAGTTTTCATTTCAGTATGGTGGTTCCTTACTGGTAATTTTAGCCCTCAGGAGGCTGAGGTGGGAGGATAGATGTAAGTTTCAGGCCAGCCAGAGCTCTATCATGAGTCACAGCTTCAAAAAGGAAACAAGAACAGAAGACAGATTATCCATGTTTCTAGCACCAAACTTGCCCAGGATGTTTTGGTTAAAGCTGTGTATTCCCACTCCTTCAAGTTGTGACACTGAATTTATATATAGAATTACCTGAAGGTTAAGACAACAAACTAAAAACTAAACTATGATTCTGTTTCTACCTGTTTCACGCTTTGCCTGTTTCTATTCACAACTCATCACTTACCCTTCTCTTTCTATAATCTGTCCCTACAAAAAAAATCATTCAATAATTCAACAGGTATTTGTTGAGTATTCTCAGAAAAGCTATCTTCCCATATGATGCTCACATTAGGAATTGCTGTGAGATAATCTTTCTGTATGCTGTGAATATGTGTTGCTACCATTGGTTAATAAAGAAGCTGCTCTGGCCTATGGCAAGACAGGTTATAGCCAGGCAGGAAATCCAAGGGAGATACAGAGAGAAGGAGAAGACACTGGCCCACCACCCAAGAAGAAATATGCCAACATGCCATGGCCACATGGTAATACATAAATAGAAATGGGTTAATTTAAGATATAAGAGCTAGCTAGCAAGAAGCCTGAGCCTTAGACCAAGCAGTTTGTAATTCATATTAAGCCTCTGTGTGTTTATTTGGGACCGAGCAGCTGTGGTACACAGGAAAACTTTTGGCTACAAAGAATAATAGGAGGAGGAAATAAGTAAGTGCACATATACAAGCCATATAAAAAGTATCAAAATCACCAAGAAGATAAGAAAACAACAGAATAGAAAGGATGATGTTGAAGCAGTGGGTAAAAATTAAATTGATTGTGGAAGCCATGCCACCTCCTATATTTGCTTAAAGAATCCCATTTTCCCTCCAAAATCAAGTGCCTGTATAATTCAGTGAAGGCCAGGACCAATTTCACTCCAGGAAGTATATCTCGATTAATTTGAGCCAGGTGACATGGTCTAGCTCTCTTTCCAGTGATTGATTTAAAGCTAAGACAGCAAGACAATCTTGACTGAGGAAAGATGACTGGAGATAGTTGGTTTTTATTCCTTCCACATCCCCTTAGAGATTTTTGGAGAAGTGTTGTGTGGAGCTGTTAGAGGAGTTGGTTCTTAAAACCATGAGGTAGAAGATAAAGATGGGAAGAACCTGAACCTGGGTCAAAGAAATCCTGGAGCCATGTTATCTCCTGACTTCTTAATATGTGAGATAAAATCTCCCTTACAAGTTAAGGCAGCTGAATTAGTTTGTCTCTTGCTTGTCTTCTGGGCTATAGTCCAAAGCAGCCTCCCTAAGAAAATATGTGAGCATAGATGTGAATGATAGAAAGGTAAGCCAGCTCGAAGACATCTGGCCTTGATCTGCTAGTTCATCACAGTAGGATCATCTTACAGGAGAATCAGCACAGCAAAGCATAGGCACACTTTTTGGATACTGGGCCCTAGACATCAAGGCAAGGAATTCTTTGTATTTTCTACATGGAGGAAAAGCACCAGGCTTTTTCTTTTGGGCCACCAACCAGCTCCCAAATCATGACTTAGAGACTTACTATTAGTTTTAAACACTCAACCTTAGATTAGCTCTTTTCTTGTTATCTCTTATAATTTAACCTGTTTCTCTTCATCTATGTTTTGCCTCATGTTTTTTTTAACCTTTTGTCTTTCTTTATGTCTCACTTTCTTGCTGTCTCTATGGCTGGCTGGCTGGTGACCACCTGGCTTCTTGTCCTGGGTGTCGCCCTCATTCTCTCCTCCTCTCATTCTTCTCTCTTCTTGAGCCTAGATTCCTTCCCCTACTCATTCTCTCTGCCTACCAGCCCCTTCTATCCCTCTCTTGCCAAGCTATCGGCCATTGAGCTTTTTATTAGATCAATCAGGTGCCTTAGGAAGGCAAGGTAAAACAGATGCAACACATCTTTACATAATTAAACCAATGCATTATAAACAAAAGTAATACACATTTACACAGTTAAAGTGATATTCTACAGCATAAACAAATGTAACACATCTTTGCCTAGTTAAAATAATATTCTACAACATTCCTGAGCCTGGAAGGCTTGAAGCAGAGGTGTTGAGTACACTTTTAAACCCAAAGATCCCTAGGCTAGTGATTAATGTTTCTCTGCTCCTGGGTTCCATCTGGTTACACAGTGACAGTGAATGAAAGTTTTTTTCTCAGAGCCATCAGGTCCTCTTGTCTGTCCAGCTTGCAAGTTGCTACTCTAAAGAAATTTGATTCTGGCTCTCTTGTTACAGGAGGGAGGGAGTTTCCAGCATAATAATAACATAATTCCTCACAGAAACAGCTGCAGAAGCATATAGCATCCTAGATAATAGTAGATTTCTCCCATTCTCCATCTTAACACCCTAAATTGTTCCTGCAGTCTGCAGAGTCTGCAGAGACACTGTCCCACAGTGTATTCTCCAGGAAGAAGTTACTTTGCAAACCAGGGAAGGGCCTATGGTAAGAGTTTGAGATTCAAGTTGAGTCACCTGCAATTACTTGAAGGTCACTATTTATCACAGTGATTTTTTTTTGAGACAGGGTCTCTCTATGTAGCCGTGGCTTTCCTGAAACTAGCTATGTAAACCAGACTGCTCTCCAACTCACAAAGAACCACCTGCCTCTGCCTCCCAAATGCTGGGATTAAAAGTGTGTCCCTCTATATCTGATGACACTGTTTAAAAGAAATGTGTAAATGGGTTGGCAAGTAGATCAATTAATTTCTCAAGAGATGAATTGCATATAAGATACAATATATAATATGCATATGATCTTCTGTAACTACAATGGTCACTATATGTTTCAGCTTATTTGTCTGTTGCTGTGAGATTTATTTCCCCTTAGAGTTTACAGTCCATCTCAAGGGGATGTCAAGTCAAAAAATTCAAGACAGATGCTTTAAACCAGTGTTTTTCAACCTGTGGATCATGACCCCTTTGGGGTCGAATGACCCTTTGACAGGGGTCGCATATCAGTTATCCTGCATCTCAGATGTTTACATTATGGTTCATAACAGTAGCAGGATTACAGTTATGAAGTAGCAACAAAAATAATTTCATAGTTGAGGGTCACCACAACATGAAGAACTGTATGAAAGGGTGGCAGAATTAGGAAAGTTGGGAACCACTGATTTAAACTATGGAAAAATTCCACTCATTCATTTGCTCTCTGGTTTGTTCACTGGCTCTTTCTCATCTGTCCTATACAGCCTGGACCCACCTGCTCAGGAATAGTGCCACCCATTGTAACCTAGACCCTCTGACATCAATTCTCAGTGGAAAGAATTCCTCACAGATATGGCCAAAGGCCAATTTGATTGAGCCGATTCTTCAATTGAGATTTCATCTTGAGTAGTGACTCTGGGTTGGATCAAATTGGGTATTAGGTTGGCTTCACATCAAGGCATTCTTGAAATCATATTTTCATTCAACTAATTTATTTGGGAAATTATTCCAGAAACCACTGTGTGGGAATGAAAAAGTGTAAAAAGAAAGTCAGCGATGACAGTTAATAAATAGAAACTTAGAATGGGCAACTGCAATTCAATCTCCCGGGCCACCTACTAATAGACTTCATATAATAAACACTAAATATCTTTGTGTTAGCTTTGTTCTGTATGATATGAATCACCTACCTAAAGAAGATAACAAAGTCACTGACTACGTGGTGTTCTACAGTTACATAAACATAGAACTCCTTATTGTATTTATGGCATTTTTATTTGCTATCCATTATACTGTAATCATATGTAATATTGACTGACATTCAATCATTACTTAGGAAAATATTGCATAAATTAATGATGAATAGAGGTGAAACTATGGAAATCAAAATCTAGGGTAAAATTTACTGGACCTACTTTCTCAATTGTTCCTTAAAATGACATATTGCAGATGCTGAAGACTCAGTAAGTATTCAGAGATGTTGCAAATTGACAAACACATATTTAATTTTGCCTGGACCTATGCTAAATTTAAGAAATGGAAATGCAAACAAATATATATTAAAAGCTTTTTTCTGGCTGGGTCATGAGATATTTTGGCAGAAAACAAGCTCAATAGTGGGATTAGAATAAAGAATTCTGTGTAAATTGAAAAGACTAATCTAAAACTTTAGCTTACATCATCTTTTAATGTATCTCAGTCACTCAGAAAACTGTATATGTAGCATTATGAAGGGGACTATGTTGATCTATTTCTGTCATTTGAAAATGAAATTCTCCCATACCAGAGCCACTTAAATACCCCAGAAAGCAGTCAAGCATGCTTCAAGCATGCCTCATCCTCTAGTCCTTCCTGTTTAGCTTCTTAATTTTAGATTAAAAACTGCATAAGAAACCATCTAATGAATGTAATAATTTTTATCTTATTTACTGAAAAACTTCCAGTGAATGCAATTGAGGATAACCTAGACTCCAGCTGGTGAGGAATGACAGAAGCATGGAGTACTAAAGTTTGTACATCTATCAATAATAGTCCAAAACATCAGTAGTCAACTTTAACTGGCCACATGTCAATTTTGCTTATATGTGTGCCTTGTCACTTTCACTAATTTCCTTCTGATGAATTTTGTGTTTAAAAATCAAGGTACTCTCTCCTAAACTTTTTTGTTTTGTTTTTTTTTTCCTTTTATTTTACTTTACAATACCATTCAGTTCTACATATCAGCCACGGATTCCCTTGTTCTTCCCCCTCCTGTCCCCCTCCCCTTCCCCCCACCTCACCTCCCATTCCCACCTCCTCCAGGGCAAAGCTTCTCTGAGGACTGAGATCGACCTGGTAAACTTTTATCTCACTCCAGTCAACTCTACATCTCTTTCCTTCCTATCATCTCCAAGTTTCTTCAATTAACCTCACTACCTGAGGGCGGGTTCACTCCACTCCTTTCAGCACCCAGTTTCAGCCAGTAACATCCTACTGTCAGAATCCAGGAGTAGGGGATTCTATTCAGGCCAGTGCAAGACATTCCAGCAGGGTTGGGGAATCAAGCCTTTTGAGAAATCTCTCAGCCAATGATGCATGATGGTTGGTAGATGAATATGCATGGCCTAGTTCCACCCTCAAGGAGGAATATAATTCTGAGTTGTGCTCTGTTGTTTTCCAGACATTCCATGGGGGTGATAAGGTCAACAATAATCTCCTCAGGACCAATTCTTGCTCCAACTATCTCTCTTTTTTTCCCCTCCTATCTCTTTCCTTCCCCACCTCTCCTTCCTCTTCTCTCCTCTCCTTTCCCAAGATTGCCTCCCAAACTAAAAACAAACCATCTGACCTCAAAATATAGTGCCAGTAGTTGCTCCTATAGGAGCGCAGCCTGGCATCTACCTACTTCTGTTCCTTTACCCTTTGTCATTATCCACACATTTCATTTGAATTCTGGCCCATCATATCACAGAAGGCTTCCTTGCCAATGAACACAAGGCATTTTAATCCTCCATCTCTCAGCACCACAGCACAGATGTTCCTGTACCTTCCTGTAACATGCTCACGCCACCTTGACGTAATCCACCACTGGCAGTCCTTTCACCTCCCTACCTGGTTCATCTGTGGTCATCTGATTATTCAGTGTTGTAACTCTCCTGGCATGTTCTTCAAAGCCTCTCCTCATTCTAGCTGGTTCTGTCCATGTCTTTTTTTTTTTTTAACATTACCACTCATGAAGGAGTAACCCACTGATTTGTGTGTTTAGTCTAAATGTTTGGTTTGCATTCCAGCTCTACTATGTTACTGTGTTTTCCAGGCAAGGTACAGGGTCCACTTTCCTGAGTGTTGTAGCTGATGAGGGGCAGGGACAACTCTCCTGCTCTTATGACTTCAGAGCCAGCTCTTCCACCTGCTTCAAGCATTGATAGGTGACAGGGGCAGGTGAGGGACATCTCTCCCTGGCCCATGTGGCTACCACATGATAGATGAGTAATGGGGACAGCTCTCCCATGCTCACAACTTTGCGACTGCCTCACCCAGACCTGTGTCAATGGGATTGGCTCTATTGTGCTGCGCAGGTGAGGTGCAGGGCCTGCTCTCCTGAGTGTTGCAGCTGGTGGGGGACAATGGTTGCTCTCCTACTCTTATGACCTTAGGGTCACCTCTCCCACCTACCTCAAGCATTGATGAGTGGGGAGAGGGAAGGATATCTCTCCCCGACACACACCACCATATGGCAGATGAGTGGTGGGGCCAGGTCTCCCGTGTTCGTGTTCTCAGGCAGTTCACCTGCTCCGGTGTCAATAGGGTCAGCTCTACTGTGCTGCCCAGGTGAGGTTCAGGGTCCACTTTCCAGAGTGCTGCAGCTTGTAAGGGGGGAGGGTCAACTCCCTCACCCACTTCAGGTGGCAGGGGTAAGTGGGAGAGTGGCCGGGGGTATGTGGCCAGCTATCCCACTCTCACACCCTCAGGGCTATCTCACTCATGCCTCTGCCAATGGGATCAGCTCTACTGTGCTGCCCAGGTGAGGAACAGGGCCCACTTTCCTGAGTTCTGAAGCTGGTAATGGAGAGGGTCTGCTCCCTTGTCTGTCACCTGCAGTGATGGTCCACGGGATAAGTGGGGGCATCACTCACCCTCCCCACAGCATTGCATGAGAAATGAGTCACTGGGACAGCTCTCCCACTCTCACAACCTCTGGGCTGCCTCACCTCCACCTCCACCAACAGGGTTGGCTCTACTCTGCTGCCCAGGCAAGGTGCAGGGCCTGAGTGTTGCAGCTGGTGGGGGTGGGCAACTCTCACTCTCCTATGACCTCAGGGCCTGCTTTCCCACCTGTCTCAGTCATTGATGTGGAGCATCTCTCCGCAGCCTATGCCACCATATGGTAGATGAGGGGTGGGGTCGGTGTCTCATGCTTACAGCCCCCGGGCCGGCTCACTTCTTCCCTGTCAACAGGGTCAGCTCTGTTGTGCTGCCCAGGTGAGGCAGAGGGTCTGTTCTCCTGAGTACTGCAGCTGGTGAGAGGTTGTGTCAGGTCCCTCACCTGTTGCAGGTGGTGAGGGGCGAGGGAAGGCATCTTTTCCACATCACATGGCAGGCACAACCTGCTCTCCCATTTCCCCACCCTCAGGGCCAGCTCACCCTGGCCCCTGCGAACAGGGTCTGTTCTATTGTGCTGCCCAGGTGAGGTGTAGGACCCTCTCTCCTGAGTACTTCAGCTGGTGAGGGGCAGGACCAGTTCTCCCTAGTCTTCTAGCTAGTGAGGGGGTGAGGCCAACTCTGCATAGCCCTGTCTTCTCTGCCTTCGGTGGTATCAGGAGCTATGGACATCAACACAGACCACGGTTATATCAGGGCCACAAACCTAGAGATGGGCCCCAGCTGCAGCCCAGGCCCAGGCATCACCATGTCCCTGGGTGTCAATCACCTCACCCATGTCAGTCCAGTCCTCACTGCTTTCACCTCCTCAGATATGCCTCTATCCACAGACCATGAACCATTCTGGCTCTCTCTCCCATACTACACTCTACATTTGCTCACCATAATAGTGCCTATCTGCCCGGCACCATGTGTGGGACTCTCTGTCCGCTCAGTCCATCTTGGTTTTGGGCAGGACCCCACTTACAAGAATTACAATGGGCCTGACTGCCCCGCACCAGAAGCACCTGAGGCAGAGCTGTGTTTGTTCTCCAGGGGTCCACCAGGTTTAGAAACAAGGGACTAGAACTTTTAAGAAAGGAAAGATAATTGAACATCTGGAAAAAGAATAGAATTTGGCACATATAAAGGTATGTATGAGGGTTTGTCACTACTTTTCTGTATAAAAGGATAGATTCTGAGCAGTTAAGTAACTTTCCCAAAACTGATTAGTGCTGGATCTGTTGGTGAAGGATTACTGGGTTTTCATCCCACTGTGAAGTCCATTAAAAGTCATACAACAACAGCTGAACAACAGAATATGGAAGATCAGTGGGCCACCCTCACAGATTCCTGGGAGTTTCCATTGCAGTCGATTTCTAGCTTGTCCCTGAGATGTACCTAACTGCAGTTGTATCTCCCAGTACTCTCCCCTTCCATCCTGTTCCCACCTGATTCATCCTATTCCCATCCTCATCCCCCAACCCAACCCTGCCCCACCCCTAAATTTTCACTTCCTTATTGATGCTTTATTTAATTTTCTGACTGGCCCAACTCCTAGCCAGTTAAGCTTTCATCACCCTACAAGCCTCTGTTGGATGGAGAGTCATAACTATTTGTTCAATGAATTAATAACTATATGTAATTAGTGAATGAAGAAAAGCTACATTCTTCAAGATAGAATGATCTTATCTCTTGCTGTAGCTTCTATTGTGTCCCCTTGCCCCAGATTCTATGTTAAAACCCCAACTCCAAGTACATCACAATTGTACGGTACTTGTAAAATGATCTCCTGTTAAAAAAAAGTAACCAAATAAAAGTGGGTTTAATATGTCATCATTTGATGTGACTGGTATTCTTTTTAAAAAGATTTATTTGTTTAATTTTATGTGTATTGGTGTTTTGCCTACATGCACGCATATGTACCATGTGCATGCCTGGTACCTGCTGAGGTCAAACGAGGGCACTGGATCCCCTGGAACTGGAATTACAGGCAGTTGTATTTCATCATGTGGGTGCTAGAAACCAAACTTGGGTCCTCAGTGAGAAGAACTAGCAAGTGCTCTTAACCACTGAACCATCTCTTCAGCCTCCAGAACTGATAACATCAGAAGAGACAGGGATGACACACCAACACAGTCATACAGCAAAGGAAGCCAAGGAAAGAGGGAAGAAACCAGTGCTACCAACATTCTTGTTTTTGGACTTCCGGCATCCAGAACCATGAGAAAAACTGTTTGTTATTTTCAGCACTCAGTTTGCTGGGCTTTGTAAAGGAAGCTCAGGAAAACTAATATATCTCCATTACTTCAATGGGTCAGTGTGCACCATATTGGAATACACCCAGAACTATCTCATTCTTCAAGAGCTGCCCTCACATACTCTGCCAAATCCAGTTTCTGACTCTGCCAGGATGTTCCCATCTGCTCTAAATGAAGTAGCATTCATCACTGTCCTGTATGTTCACTGTGAAAGCCAATCTTTATAAGCCGGGGGATGAAATGACCTTGGTGCTATGAGTAGTACCCTCACTGCATGGGTAGAGATCAATAGCCATATGAAAGGCAAAGTCACTTTGGAAGCATAAGACGATACTGTTTAAGGAAGCTGCCTTCAGGTTATTCATGACACCTTTGTTGTTGAAGAAATGCACAGTTTTCCTATCTTTTTGAAAGAACACACGAAAGTATTTCCTACAAGTTTTGTGACCAAGAATTTTAACATTTTTGCCCATTCTATTTATTTTGCTTAGAGTGGCTGTGATAACTGGTAGGCTCATGTTTAAAATGATTAGATTCCATATGTGAGGAGATGGCAATGGTCAGTAGCAGAAAATTATAATGTTTTCCATTAATTTTTAGAGAATGTTTTAGAGACATTTCAGAGCATATAGCTTATTACATTAATATTTAATATGATACTATTAATAGTAGGACACCATTCCGCTTGAATAGGTTGCATCATTTTTGTAAGTGGTGCCATAAGTGGTTAATAGCCTAGCCCCAAAGTTGGCTGTGTTTTCAAATATGATTAGTATTTCTCTGTCTTTTTCTTAATGCTCCATTAACTAGTGCAAAGTCAGTGGCCCTACTGCCAAAAGCCTTTTCCATTAAATGGAAAATGCATTTATTCACTTTGCAAGTTAATTAAAGCCATATGGAATTCAGAACAGAAGATTGTGACTTACACATTTTGTCATATAGAGATTTAGAAAACATAGAGCCATTTGTGCCCAACAGGACTCCCATATGCTTTTATATCTGAAAATCAAAATATAAAATAAGTGTTTAAACTTTTCCCTCAACTATGACAATTTCATATGCATGATTACGGTGAGATTCCAAAGTATATGTGATTCATAGCAATGAGTGGTACCAAAGGTTGAAACCTTTGAAAGGAAGAGGATTCTTTGGTTGATTTTCCTCTGCTTCTCTAAATCTCTGTTTGAGTGTAATAATGGAGGGCTGGCTTCATAGGTAGCTTAGATGATGCTTAACTGTATCTCTACCCTGAAAGACAGTTGATACCTACTCAAATCCAACAACTATATCAGGCAAGGCACTGTGGTTACTCTCAAAAGCCAAAGAAATAGAAATTTAATATTTTCATTTAAAATGATACTTATTTACTATGTGCAAGTGTGTGTGTTCTCATGCTATAGTATACCTGTGGAGGTCATAGGACAACTTTCTAGAGTGTTTTCTTGCCTTCTACTGCATTGATCTGGATCTCTCATTGTTTCTGGAGCTCAGTGTATTTCAGTCTAGCTGGCCCATTAGCTGCCGGGTGATTCTCCTATCTCCACTTTCCATCTTACCATAAAAGATTTGGGATAACAGATATGCTTCACTACATTTGCCTTTTTATGTGGGTTACTGGAATCAACTCAGGTTGTCAGGTTTTTGTGGTGAGTGCTCTTACACTCCATCTCCCTGATACTCCTAATATTAAGTCTCTAGCCACCAGAAAGGTACACCGGGGTACAGAAGAGAGGCCTATGTATAAAAGACATCTTTTTTTCCTGAAGTTGCCATAAGAAGAGGTTCTATTGTATTAAACAGTAGTAAACTTTGAGGACTTTTGTCATTCACATATCCTTCTTTGCACTTTAGCACAATAGTTATTTATTGAACATCTACTATAGGGAAGCATGTATACAGTAAATTGTATATACTCACACATTATGAATTGTACATGGTGAGGCAATTATTCCTCACTCCATATGAGACTGATGTTCATTCATAGGCATCTTCAAAGGAAATTACTTATCATTTATTGACAAAGACACCAGTTATCTCATATGAAAATTTAAATATTCCTATTGTCTCCTTTCAAAGGAGATCAAGGGGATACAAATTGGAAAGGAAGAAGTCAAACGTTCACTATTTGCAGATGATATGATAGTATATATAAGTGACCGAAAAAATTCTACCAGGTCACTCCTACAGCTGACAAACACCTTCAGTAATGTGGCAGGATACAAGATTAACTCAAAAATATCAGCAGTCCTCATATATACAAATGATAAATGGACCAAGAAAGAAATCAGAGAAACATTACCCTTTATAATAGCCACAAATAGGCCGGGCGGTGGTGGCGCATGCCTTTAATCCCAGCACTCGGGAGGCAGAGCCAGGCGGATCTCTGTGAGTTCGAGGCCAGCCTGGGCTACCAAGTGAGCTCCAGGAAAGGCGCAAAGCTACACAGAGAAACCCTGTCTTGAAAAAACCAAAAAAAAAAAATAATAGCCACAAATAATTAAAAACACATTTGGGTAACTCTAACCAAACAAATGAAAGACCTGTATGACAAGAACTTTAAGTTCTTGAAGATAGAAATTGAAGAAGATATCAGAAAGTGGAAAGATCTCCCACACTCATTGATAGGTAGAACCAACATAATAAAAATGGCCATCTTACCAAAAGCAATCTACAGATTCAATGCAATTCCTATCAAAATCTCAACACAATTCTTCACAGACCTTGAAAGAAAAATAATCAACTTCATATGGAAAACCAAAAAAAACTAGGATAGCTAAAACAATCCTTTACAATAAAGCAACTTCTGGAGGCATTACCATCCCTGACTTCAAGCTCTACTATAGAGCTATAGTAATAAAACCAGCTTGGTGTTAGTATAAAAAATGACATGTGGACCAATGGGATTGAATTGAAGACCCCAATGTTATTCCACACACCTATGAACACCTGATCTTTGACAAAGAAGCCAAAACTACAATGGAAAAAAAAGCATCTTCAACAAATGGTGCTGGCATAAATGGATGTCAACATGTAGAAGATTGCAAATAGATCCATATCTATCACCATGCACAAAATCAAGTCCAAGTGGATCAAAGACCTCAACATAATTTCAGCTACACTGAACCTGATAAAAGAGAAAGTAGGAAGTAGCCTAGAATGTGTTGGCATAGGAGATCACTTCCTAAATATAACACCAGTAGCACAGACACTGAGAGCAACAATTAATAAATGGGACCTCCTGAAATTGAGAAGCTTCTGTAAGGCAAAGGACATGGTCAATAAGACATAACAACAGCCTACAGAATGGGAAAAGATCTTCACCAACCCCACAACTGTCAGAGGGCTAATCTCCAAAATATATAAAGAACTCAAGAAACTAGACATCAAAATACCAAATGATCTAATTTAAAAAATGGGCTACAGAGCTAAACAGAGCATTCTCAATAGAAGAATCTCAAATGACTGAAAGACATTTAAGGAATTGCTCAACATCCTTAATCATCAGGGAAATGCAGATCGAAACAACTCTGAGATACCATCTTACACTTGTCAGAATGACTAAGATCAAAAACACTGATGACTGCTTATGTTGGAGAAGATGTGGAGCAAGGGGAACACTCCTCCACTGCTAGTGGGTGGTGCAAACTTGTACAGCTACTTTGGAAATCAGAATGTCAGTTTCTCAGAAAATTGGGAATCAATTTACCTCAAGACCCACTCTTGATGATACCACTCCTGGGCATATACCCAAGGGATGCTCAAGCATACCACAAGGACACTTGTTCAACTGTGTTTATAGCAGCATTATTCATAATAGCCAGAACGTGGGAATAACCTAGATGCCCCTCAACCAAAGAATCAATAAAGAAAACATGGTTCATTCACACAATGGAGTTTTACTCAGCTGTAAAAATCAATGACATTCTGAAATTTGCAGGCAAATGGATGGAACTAGAAAAATATCATCCTGAGTGAGGTAACCCAGACTCAGAAAGACAAACATGGTATGTACTCACTCATTAGTGGATATTAGATGTAAAGCAAAGGATAATCAGACTGCAACCCACAGCTCCAGAAAAGCTAGGAAATTAGGAGGACCTTAAGAGGGACACCTGGATCGCTTTGGGAGGGGAAAACAGATGAGATCTCCATGTGTAAATGGGATGAGATGGGGCATTAGAGGGGAGGGGTTGGAGAATGAGAACATGAAGGAATAGGATGATCAAGCTGAGGGAGGGACAGGGTAGGAGAGCAGTGAAAGAGATATCTTGATAGAGACATTATGGGGTAAGCTAGAAACCTGGTGCCAGGGAAATTCCCAGGAATCCACAAGCACAACCCCAGATTAGACTACTAGTAACAGTGAAGAAGGTGTCTGAACTGGCCTACCCTGGTAATCAGATTGGTAAATACCATAACTGTCATCATAGAGCCTCCATCCAGTAAATGATTTCAGAAGCATATGTAGAGATCCACAGTCAAGCACCAAGCTGAGCCCCGAGAGTTCAGTTGAAGAGAGGGAAGAGGAATCATATGAGCAAGGGGAGAGGGGATGTCAAGATCCTGATGGATAAATCTATGGAGGCAACTAAACCAATCTCATAGGAACTCACTAACTTTCGACTGACAGCTATGGAGCCTGCATTGGACCAAACTAGGCCCTCTGCGTATGGGAGACAGTTGTATAGCTTGGTCTGTTTGAGGGGCACCTGGCAGTGGGATCAGTATCTGTCCTTGATGCATGAGCTGGCTTTCTAGAACCCATTACCTATGGTAGGACAACTTGATTACCTTGAGGCACGGGGGAGGGGCTTGGTCCTGCCTCAACTGAATGTACCAGGCTTTGCTGACTCCCCATGGGAGACCTTGCCCTTTGGGATGAGTGGATGGGGTCAGGACAGGAGGGAACTGAGAGAAGAAGGAGGAGGGATGAGAGGGCAAGCTGTGGTTGGTGTGTAAAATGAATAAAAAGTTTTTTTCAATAAAAGAAAAACAAAAACAAAACCTAGGATATCAGTTCCCAAATTTGAGTATTTTCCAAGATGATTTCTTTTTTTTTTTGGGGGGGGGGGGGTTTCGAGACAGGGTTTCTCTGTGTAGCTTTGTGCCTTTCCTGGGACCAAGATGATTTCTTGAATCATAGATCCGTGAGCTTCAGCTCCAGAGTTTCCAAGTTACTAAGTCTGAGGTAGAACTCAGGAATTTATATTTATAACAGATTGCCAAAAAGCAGTGTGTTTATCTGGGAATCACACTTTTAGAATCACAGACCTAGGACACAGGTAGTACTATGTTCAAGCCAGGCTTTCTCAGATCTTCCACACTAAAGACATCTCTCAACATTCACCCCAAAAAGGTCCAATGCATTAGAAAGAGAATGCTGTCTATACCAGCGTCATCACTGTTGACGCAGTTGATGATATTATACCTCCATCAATAATGGGCAATTAATTATACCAGCACTATATGTCAAACATTGTGATAGGATTCTGAATACAATAATAATAGCTAACAAACACTGAGTTCTTATCTGTACAATAAGCATTAGTCATAGTAATTTAAAGAAAAAAAATCTCATTGGACCCCCCCACTACAACTCGTTTTATTAGTTAGATAACTGAAGCATATAAAGTCCAATAATTTGTCCAGGGACATGTGATATATAGGTAGTAAATAATGGAGACAAAAAAAAGGATAAGTTCCTGACTCTTAAGACACAGTACCTCTCAACATGGACCTGTCTATATCTTTAATATCTATCTGTTTGTTAGTGATTGTATCTGTCATCTATCTATCTATCTATCTATCTATCTATCTATCTATCTATCTATCTATCTATCATCTATCTATCTATCTATCTATCTATCTATCTATCATCTGCTTTTTTGTCAATCTACCTAAGTTTCCTTTAATATTCACAAGAATCTTAAGAAGTAAACATTGTTAGCCTCATCTTCACATGAGAGAACTGAAGCTTTGAGGCATTAACAACTTCTTTATGGAATGAGGGATGGGTACAGGCATAGATTTGCTGAGTGCTGAGCACCTGCTTCTGCCATATAGAGGCTTATATTTGCCTTGGTGAGTAGGAATGGACACTTTTGTATCAATGTGTATGGCTCACACATGACCTCCTAGCAAAAGCCATTTCCTAAGTTGGTAGAAATGAAGATGGAAGATGATTTGGAGCCATCAGGATTCTTTGTATATTTTATTTTTAAATATTTATTTATTTAATAACCCAACCACTGTTTCCCCTCCCTCCTTTCTTCCTCTCCTCCCAGTTCCTCCCCCCATCTCCCTTCTGCTCCCACTCATCCATTCCCACTTTGTTTCTATTCAGAGGAGTGTAGATCTCCCATGGTTATCAACCAAACATGGCTTATCCAGTTGAAGGCAGGATGAGGCAACCCAGTAGGAGGGAAGGAACCCAATAGCAGGTAACAGAGTCAGACACCCCCTGGTCCCACTGTTAGGAGTCCCACAAGAGGACCAAGCTGCACAACTGTATCATATGTACAGAGGGCATAGGTCAGTCTTATGACAGGCACCCTGGTTGTTGGTTCAGTCTCTGTGAGCCCCTATGACCCCAGGTTAGTTGATTCTGTGGGTTTTCTTGTGATGTCCTTGACCCCTCTGGCTCCTACATTCCTTCTTCCCTCTCTTCAGCAGGATTCCCTGAACTCCCCATAATGTTTTGTTGTGGGTCTCTGCATCTGTTTCCTTCTGTTGCTGCCATCAGGATTCTTATCACTTGGTAATGTGGAGTTGTTAAAAGATTGTAAATACTACTCAGAGTGATGGTTGACTCTTCATCTTAATTTCCTCAAATACCAAAAATATGGTGGTAGAAGTTGGGGACAGGGGCCACTGAATCTGGGGTATTTGATTCTAAAAACAAATATGACTGCTCTGTAAAGGACTGACTGGACCCACTTCTATGCCCATCACTATGCGATAGTTGTGAGTGCCTGGAATATAACTTACAGATAAATCAGACACCTCCCAATGCCCCTCCATTTAGAATTAAAGTATTTATTTTTTAACTTCTAAAACAAGTTAGGAAATACTGCATGATAGCTTAGTTCTCTTCCAGAAGTTGCCTTGAGCTAAAGATAATCACCACATCCAAGGCTGTACTTCCTTGGACAATAGGGAAAATCCTTCTCTTCAGTGAGTGCTTGATCTGCAGCATAAACACACACCTAGTCATGATTCAAGCTATTTCTGCGGCCAGGTCTATAGCCTGCACTAGAGCATATATATATATATATATATATATATATATATATATATATATATATATATATATATATATATATATATATATATATATATATATATGAAGTCCTGGGTTTATCCCCAGCAACAGCATCAGCAATAACACAATAGGAACAACAAGATCTACCAAAGACCATATGAACTCCAGAGGTTCTAGGGTGACCAACTGACTATCTTGGTTTGTCTTGGTTTGAGGGGTTTTCTAGGACCTGGGATTTTAAGTGCAAAAACCTGGTACAATTTCCAGCCAAGAGGAAGATATTGGTCACCCTAAGATATCCTTTTTGTGGTTATTTGAGACCCAGCTTCCCCTGTACCAGGATGCTTCCTCTTTTTCTTTCAAGGTTTTGATTCTGAGACCATGTCCTAACCTAAGACACTGCCTGCATGTCAATCCCTTTCTCAGGCCTCCTTAGCACCATTTTCCTAAATCATTACAGAATTCTGCTAACTCCTGTAAAAGCCAGGGTTGACCAGGAAATGCTAGAGATGGCATTGTCCTCTAATGTGCCTCTTTCTTTCAGAGGCTTAATGACCCATAGAAAGGCTCTAGAGACACGGTGCCATAAGTTACAATGATAATGACACTGAATGGAATCACAGGCAGCCCATTGAATACACTCAGCAGCTCCAGTAATTTCAATGCATTTGTCAGAGAGACAGCCATCATGTCTGAAATAGAGTGGAATAAAGCTGACTTGTGCCCATCATGAACACTTTTAATTTTAATTTATGGAAAAATATGTTCAAATTGGAAGACATTCTAAAACCTCCAGTTACTGTTCTTTAATTCTTTCCTTTTTCTCTTTCTCCCTCACTCCTTCCTTCCCTCCCTCATTCTATGACTTTCATACTTTCTTTCTCACCTGCTTGCTTCCTCACTTGCTGTCTCCATTTTCTGAGGCTTATGCCTTTCCTGGAGCTTTTAGATAATCAAAATCTGTTTGCCAAGCTTGACTCCCTTAAGTCAGAAGCAACATTATTGAATTCTAAATTTTGTATAGCATGGGCTATCATCAAGGTGGAGATCCTTACTGCAAAATAATTAGCTTTGGGGATAGAAAGCTCAACAGAAGCATAATAATTAAATTGGCTCCCTGGTTTTATTTTATTGAGAACACTAAGCTATATTGATCTTCTTTCAAACCAGATGCTGATTCATACACTCCCTTGCAGATCTTTCCTGAAGTGCTAATAGTAAAAGAATAAAGTTGAGAATTCTACCTCAGTGCACCAGCATTTTAGAAAATCTCAATGTTTCTGATTCAAAAGATGTCTAACTTGGGGTTTTGAATTCTTCCAAGTAGGATGGCTGAAGTGGGAGATGATATTTTTTTAAATGTTTGGCTATTTTCTTAACAGATAAGTGGAAAAAATCTAATCTAAGAAGAGGGTAGGATTACTAGAGTTTGAGTTTCACAAGATGACAAAGCTCTAGAGACCTATTCCATGACAATATATAAATATGTTGAACGCTATTCAAATCTACATTTAAAGTATTTAAATAGGTAAATTTTATGTTATGTGGTTTTTGCTTAAATATAAGATATTGAACATTATAAACACTAGAAATTCACTGTTTACAGATCTGGAGGCTGATACCTCTAAAGATAGAGCAACAGAAAGTTTGGTGTCTGGTGAAGGCTCACTTCTTGCTTCAAAGATGGCTGGCCAGGCTGAGTTTTTACATGTGATAGAAGGTAGAAAATGTGTGTGTGTGTGTGTGTGTGTGTGTGTGTGTGTGTGTGTGTGTGTGTGTGTGTGTGTGTAAGTAATTTTAGATGAGGCCTTTCTTCCAGAAACACCCCCATTGCTCATTCAAGAAACTAGTTACACCCTCTGTTCATAGCTAATATCCACAGCCCAACTTGGATATTAGCTATGTTGTCATAATTGTTCCTTTCCATCTCACTTGCTTATATTCCTATATCTTTAGCCAATACTAGGATTAACTGTGATTGGCATATGGCTGACAAGAAAGTTATTTTATTTTTGCTCTTATACAGGATACATGGCTTGTTTTTAATTTCACAGTTTTTGAAACCCAATGAAAATGAGTTGATTCTGACAATTAATTTGGTTTGAGAAAAGATGATTTTATTGTTGAGCACTCATCCATTTTAGAAGACACTGTTAGGATTTTTCATGTTATAAAAGTATGAAAGCCTCTCTGATGATAATTGGACTAGGCACCAATCTATGAATATAGCAGAATATTGTTAGTCATCATTACATTGACATTTCATTTTACTTCAGTGGTGTTTGGTTCTATCCTAGGTCTCTGGGCCATCCAGCCTGTGGTTCCTGATGTTCCAGGCAAGGGTGGGCTTACTTTTGTGTGTTGTGTCTTAGGCTGGATCAGTCATTGGTTGGCCATTGCCACAATCTCTAGGCCACCTTTACCCCAGCATATCCCATAGGAAGGACAGACTGTAGGTGAAGGTTTATGTGTCTGGGTTGGTGTCCCAGTCCCTCCAATTGAATGAAGTCTTGCCTGGTCACAGAAGATGACCAGTTCAGGCTACATATCTGCTATTGCTAGGAGTCTTAGCTGGGGTCATCTTTGTAGATTCCTGTCATCAGAGAGGCTTCACCAAGCAACTGATGGAAACAGATGCAGAAACCCACAGCTAAGCATTATGTGGAGCTCAGATAAATCTGCATAAGAGGGGGAGAAAGGATTCTAGGGCCCATAGGGATCAAGGACATCACAAGAAATCCCATAGAATCAACTATCCTGAGCTCATAGAGGCTCACAGGGACTGAACCGACAATCAGGGAGCCTGCATGGGACTGACCTAGGTGGACCCTCTGCATATATGTTACAGTTGCATAGCTTGGTTCTCTTGTGGAACTCCTAACAATGGAAGCAGGGGTTGTCTCTGACTCTTGCTGGGTTTAGGGACTCTACTCCTCATACTGGGTTGCCTTGCCCAGTCTTAATACATGGGAGGTACTTAATCGTATTGCAACTTAAGCAATAAGTAATATTAACTTAAGCAATATTTCATTTTAAAATGGCAAAAAATTTATGAAAGTTATAAAAACAATTTCTATAGTATGATCTTTCTTATTTCTCTCAAGAGAGAAACTGTAGTGTTCTTTCAATGTTATCTATAATGGAAAATCAATCTTTAAAAAAAATGAAAGCCTTGATGTTACTTGTGTTAGACAAGTGATCTACCACTGAGTTACAATGACAGCCTGATTCCTTATAATTTATGTCACATTAGTTTTATGACATGCTTTTTTTTGAGGCAGGGCCTTATGTAGCCCAGGCTGGCCTGAAACTTGATGTGTAGCCAAAAATAACAGCAATGAACTTCTGATCCTCCTGCCTCTCCTGTCTGAGAACTGTGATTATGTTTGGTTTATACAGTACTAAATATATAGTCCAGGGCACTGTGCATACAAGGAAAGAACTCTACCAATTGAGCCTTATCTCTAGCCCCAAATTTGCATCTCAAAAGAAAAAAAATCTTTTGGCCCAAGTATTCTTTTTAGCTAATCTTGACAATAAAGCTACCTATCCCATAGAGATTTAGAGTTAAGAGTTTCTATGCCTGGTTACTGATATTTAACCAACCACTCACAGCTGGTGAAACAATGAGAAATAGAGGAGAATCTTTTACTACCACATTCCTAAGCCAGTATAATTTCAAAATGCATTTTAATATTTATCCTTAAATGTAGTCGAATTTCTAAGCGGTCTTTGAAATAAAAAACACAGAGCTGGCCAGGCGGTGGTGGCACACGCCTTTAATTCCAACACTTGGGAGGTAGAGGCAGGCAGATCTCGGTGAGTTCAAGGCCAGCCTGGGCTCCAGAGCGAGATCCAGGAAAGGCACAAAGCTACAGAGAAACTCTGTCTTGAAAAACCAAAAGAAAAAAAAAAAAACAAAAAAAAACCCCAAAACAAAACAACAACAAAAAACAAAAACACAGAGCCAAATATAGGGGTGAAAGCCTTAGAGATTGGAAATAGTGAGAGCCACTAACCATCTTACTTCACCAGCTCCGTAGCTTCCAAAATGCCCTGACTTTCTGTCTTACCCACGCCTTTATTGCCTTGCTGTTCTGCCCTCTCGTTGGCTCTTAGCCCAGCTACCTCACTTCCTTGTCACTGCCTGTCTGTACTGACCTCCAGCGCTCTATGCCTGGTACTGGAATTAAAGGCATGTGTCACCAAGCTTTGCTGTGTTCCCAGTGTGACCTTGAACACACAGAGACCCTGTGTAAGGATTTGGTCCTTAATTACATCATCAGCCTGCAAGGTTGTCCCAGCCTAAAAAGCAGGTGGGCCCTCTGTTGCGTTCCTCTCTTTCCTTTCCGCTCCTTCCTTCCGTCTGCCCCTCTCTCTCTCCCTCTCTCTCTATCCCCCTCCCAATAAAGCTCCAAAAAGGTAACCATGGCTGTGATTCTTCCAATCAGCACTCTCCTCTGCTGATAGCCACCTCAGGCGGCGACCAGCCACAAGTAGTGCACCCTTTAACCAACACCTTGCCTGCCAAGTGATCAGATTAAGGGCGTGTGCTACCACTGCCTGACTATTGTGTTAATAACTTATTTCCTCTGATCGCCAGGCAAACTTTATTTGTTAACATATAAATAAAATATCACCACACTTATATGTAAGGATAAGTGTAGCTCTGATCCTTCATCAAAGAAGGGTTTTTTTTTTTTTTTTGTCTTTTATCTATTAAATTTTTTTCATGCTATATGTTTGGAATCCTCCTCACCTTCAAAACCCACCTAACTTTATGTTCATTTTCTTTCTTAAAGAGGCTTCTTTTTTTTGCAGCAGAGACCATTATAAAAGCCATAAGTGGTCAACATAGAGAAATGAACTGATCATGGGCTATCCACCTCCAAGTGATACATCCAAAATACAATTCCTACAGCTAAGGCTCAGGAAACATCGTGGAAGAGGGGGCAGAAAGATTGTAAGAGGCAGAAGACCAGGATTTCTACTGCAAGACTGTGCCTCCTAGACTCGACAACTACACTCATGATACCTCAACAATATAGCTTTCTAAATAAAACTTGAACAATGGCAACAGGAGCTGGCATCCCAACTTGGATGGAGGCCATCTCACAAAGCCTGCCCTTAGATGAAGAACTACAGATAACTGATTACTGCTGGGGGGGGATTCATTTTCTCCAGGGATGAGACCCCTAATTGATTAGCCAGTACCAAGTAGCCAGCCCTGAAAACATATGCATACTGGCAGCACTAGATGAAAACAGCAGGTTGTGCTTCTATATTTGTATCTATGTATCCATGTAACAATGATAATTAAAGAAAAACGAAGAAAAAGAGAGAGTGGGGCAGTGGGGGTGCATCTGAGAGTAATTAGGGGAAGGAGTTGGATAGAGGCTGAACATGATCAAAGTATATTATATAAAGTTCTCAAAGAATTAATAAAATACTGCATTAATTTGTTTATAAAGAATTGCTAGGCATACAGAAGGAATAGAATTTGGCTTCTGTTGTATTTATCAGAGTTTTATTTCTCTATAAAGTAATAAGACATGTATAATGCACATATTTACTTATAAGTTTATATAAAACCAGATCATCATACACACTGACCTTTCCTTGCTTCCAAAGAAAACTGTTTTCTCATTTTAAAGCTGATTGATTTATTTTCATTTAACTATCTCATATCTCTGAATAGCACATTTCACTGGATAATACTATTTCTTTATGTTTTGGTTCAGGAATTAGAGATTGACTTCTCACAGTAGAAAATGAGCAGCTAATGTTCTCTCCTTTTCTCAACATCCACAACTTAATTTCATTTAGACCAATACTGTTTATCTTATTATGACCATGTAACTGTTATTCATGAGTGAGATTTGTACTAAAATGTGATTGCTTTTCCTTTTATATACTTTTCATTCTCTTGTGATAGATAATTGCCTTCTTTTTGCACAGGATGCTAGCTTTCCCTGTTCCCAAATTAGATCTTAAGTACCCGCTTTCTGTCCCTTCCTTGACTCTCTTCCCCAGAGACCCAGTCATATCAGGTGCTCCATGGGGTTCACTTTGCTTTTAGATACATATGCAAATGTTTGTTTGAGCATTCTGGTTTTTTTTTTTTCTGTGGTACTAGGGGCAGAAACCAGGACCAGGACCTCACTAGTACTAGACAAGTTCGCTACCACAGAGCTCTTGCCCCAGCATCCTCTCTTGGTGTCTTCAGGTTGATGCTGTTCTATTCTGGATGAGCTCACTCCATGCCTGCTGCACTGCTGCCACAGAGAAGAATATCCCCCTCTTGTTCCAGCGCTGGTGCTCCTGGGTGCTGTACTGGCAGTTTTCTTCACTGCATACCCTGCAAAGGCTTCCTCGTAGAGTAGAAATGTTATGTAATTCTTTCCCAATTGACTGACAGTTTGGTTGGGTGTGTAATTAGGATGGAAGTCATGTTAAAGCACTATTCTATTTTCTTGTAGCTTCTAATATTGCTATTGAGAAGCCTGTAGTTGCTCAATTTTCTGATTATTAGTGTGTGATTTTGTCACCCCACTACCATCTGGGATGGGAAATAGTTTTTTTAATTGTCTGAGGAAATTGCTGATTCTCTGAACCTACGATAATCCTTAAGTTTAGTTTAGAGGATGCATGCTTTCTTTTATATACATAATGTAGATTTCTATAATAACTTTATATACTTATGGATATAAGACATAAAAGTGGAAGTGGGCTATGTGGGGATAAAAGGATTTACCCCTTCTAAAAGGAGATCTCAAAATCTCTCAACTCCTGTGTTGGGGTTTCAATCTCCTAAATGCTTCTTGAGGAATTAATAACGTAGTCCTTTCTATATTTCTAATATCTTCTCTGGTGATACAAATGAAAATGATATATCTTTAAATTTTCTTTAATTTGTGAACTCTAACTTGCTTTTTCCCTAAGATATTGCTATCCTGCTCAATATTGTATTTCAATATTTTTCTTGTATGCCTGGTAATGCTTGGTATCTTCTCATATGTTTAAGAATATACGGTTAAATATCTATTTGGAAGATTAAGCTTATCAGAGTTACCCATTCCTCTGACTGAATTAAATTTCTGGTGACATCTTATCTCACACATGGTGGTGAGTTTTCAATAGATGAAGAGACAAGGTTGACAAGGAAGAGACAGGCTCAGTGGTGGAGTACTTGCCTACTATCATGAGGTCCTAGGTTTTACCCCAGATACTGCAGACAGAGAGACAGAATGTAGATGATATCACTTGAGGCCACTAATCTGATGTATTACATACTTTAATTTCTCCACAACTTCAGCTACAGTACCTTAGGTTTTTCATTTTTTGAAACTTTAAAATTATTTTTCATGCCCTTTGTAGGACTTCCAGCTGAATGGTGTTTGTGTGTGTGACAGATACAATGTATTTTTACAAACTTTCTCTTCTTGCCTAAAAATAATGAAGTCTATGCTGCCCCAAAGTGCAAGAGGTCATCAGCTCTTCATTATTTCACTTTGGCACTCTCCTAAGGGTTCATATACCTCAGGAGTGTCGACATGTTGTCCAGTATCCAGCAGTGAGAATATGTGATATGGGAGCAGGACACAGAAATAACGTCTGCAACTAATGGGGATGGTGAAGTCACATTTTCGCCAAGGGCCATTTCTTTTCCCTCAGATATCTCGTTCAGTTCAGGGCTGCTTTAATGGTGAGAAACAGCACCAGAGAGAGGCTATAATTTCTTACTTCGGTCTTACTGATTTTTCTCCTGATGGAACATGCATTAATGGCCCCTTCTCAGAGTTTTCCTGCACTTATTTGTTTGTGATTACAATGTGAATGAACATAATATCCTTATTTTCTGATGCATTTTACATAATCACTTTAAAAATAATATTTGTTACACAATTTCCAGTTTCTCCTATATCAGGTGGGAAATAGCTTCTCAACTTGAGAGGTATGTCTATTATTCAGCAATTTCTCATTAGTTTCCACTGCAAAAATAATAGTAATGATGATGAGAAGTTAAAATATTGCGATGATACTTACACTTTTTTCTTGAGCCATAGCCAAATGTAATATACCTTAGCTTTCTATTACTTCTAAAGATGGTTCACTCTCAAAATTAGGTTGATTTTGAAAGTGTGCTTCTCATACTGCGAATCCCATAAGGCCTAATGTAGGTTTTTTTTTTTTTTTTGTCCAAAAATGGAGGCTGCAAGAATAATGCCTAATTTGACTTGGAAACACTTGTTCCTGTCAAAAATACTTTATGAGATTTGTATAATCGGCATTTCTGATTTTGAAACCACTGAAAATGGTGTTTATCACATTTATTAGTCATTTCCATCAAACTTGAGCCTCTGGGCATACTTAAAATAGCCCTAGAACTGGAGTAAAAAATGATCATCATTCATTGAGGTTCATACTCTAAAGTTACTGTCTTAAAAGCAAGAAATATGTTATTTGATCTCCAATCTAACAGCTATTTGTAGAGTAAGAACTATTAAATAGGGAATTGGATATCATCAAAAGAGGCAGAATTTGGAGGCATCAGCAAGAAAGACTAGGTATTTCTTGAACAGTCTGTCCTGATAATTAAGACCCACAAGGGATTCATCAGTCTCTAATTGAAATCCGTGGTCTTATCTCACCTCACTTCTATTTTCTTTCCTTCCTTTTAAAAACATTTGACCGCTTTTTCCATTCTGTAGACTTCTGTTATTCCTGTTTGCTTCCAAAACACACGATGAATAAACACTCTCCAGTTACTTTTTCTTGAGCCTTGTCTGACTCTAAAATTTCTGTTAGCTTGTGTGTGCACGTGTGTGCATGTGCACATGTGCGGGTATGTGTGGAAGCATCACAAGCATGCACATATGGAAGGTGGAGGAGAGGTCAGCTTTAAGTGTGTTCTTCTGTCACTCTCTACCTTATTTTCTTTAACATTTTTTAAATTGATTCACCTCATGCACCCCAATCCTGCTCATTTCCCAGTCCCTCCATATCTTCCCCAACCCCCACAGGGTTCCCTCAAAAGAAAACTTAAAAACTATGAAATAAAAACAAAACAAACAAAAAACCATTTCACTCCTCCGTCTTTCCTGCCTCTCCAACACCTCTTCATTTGTCTTAGCAACACTGGGAGCTGTGGTGTGTCACACACTCTACCCTTTTGTCCACTCTGCTTTACTTGCAAATGTTCATTGTAATAAGTTGTTTGTCTGGTTCAAGGTCTCTGGCTTCTGGTATACCATCAACACTGGACCCTCACCGAAACTACTCCTGAATATCCTGCCATTGCTCCCATGGAGATCCAGTGGCCATGGTTCTGCAGGACCAATCCCTTAACACACTACGGCAGGGCATAGATGTGGTAGATGCTAGGGTGGGCCATCTCAAAGCCCTGAATATGGGTCTGGGTGGTAGCAGAGCCTGCTCTTGTATGTCCATACAATTGGGTCAGCTCTCCTACACCCGTGATGAAGGGTAGATCATCTCTCCTGAGTGTGGGACCAGCTCTCCTGTGAGGGGTGGCACCAGTTCTCCTACTGCAGTGGCCGGCCAGGGGCAGGGCCAGCTCTACCAGTGCCACCATAGGGTGGTAGTGGTTCAGCATGACCCTCGGAATTCAACACCCATGGTTCCTATGACCCCCTGTGGTATCTTGGGCCATGGAGATCAGTACAGACCCCAGCTGCAGCAGGACCACAGACCCAGACATGGCCTTTGGCAGCAGCTCAGGCTCAGATGTCACCATGGCCCCAGTGGCAGCCCAGGCCACCCAGATCAGTATGGCTCCAGTGGCAGCCTAGCCCTAGGACACCAACATAGTCTCAGGTGGCTAACTGTACCCCAGGTATCCACATGGCTCTCAGTGGTAACAGGAGCCACGGACATCAAATCAGACCCTGGCTGCATAGAGCCATGGACGTAGACAGGGCTCTCAGCAACAGCTCGGGCCCAGATGTCACTATAGAACCAGGTGGCAGTGCAGGCCACTCAGCTCAGTATGGCCCCTGAGGTGGCACAGCCCTCAGACAGCAACATGACTACAGATGACGGCCTGGATCCTGGGGCATTCATATGGCCATTGGTGGGAACAGGGCCTTGGATGCCAACACAGACCCTGGCTGTGGTAGGACCATGGACCCAGACATGGTCCTTGGCAGCATCCTGGTCCTGGATGTCACCATGGCTCTGGGTGGCAAGCAAGCCACTCACATCAGCCTGTTCCTCACCACCTTTGCTACTTCAGTTATGTCTCTTTCCATGGCACATGAACAGGTCCACTTCTCTTTCTCTCCCATGTCTCTAGCTGGGTGGGCCTATGGGTATCTTCAGCCAACCCTGGGGTCATAAGGACCCAGGGGGGCCATGCCTGTCTTTCACCAGCCTGGTCTGTGAGGGTCTCTCTACCTTATTTTAATTTTTTAGACTTTTTTTGTGAATGAGTAATTTGCATGCATGTATTTTTGTATACTATGTGACTGCCTGGTCCCTGCAGAGGCCAGAAGAAGATGCTAGATCCCCTGGATCTGGAGTTATGGATTGTTGTGAGCCACCATGTGGGTGCTGGGAAGTGGAATCAGGTCTTCTGCAAGAGCAACAAGTGCTCTTAACCTGTGAGCCATCTTTCCAGGCCCTCTGGCTCTTTCAGGGACAGAATTTCTCACAAAAACTGGAGCTTACCATTTCGGCCAGTTTCCATGAACTGCCTTCTTCACACTTCTCCCTCTTCCCCTGAACTGAGGTCACAGGTCCACACTGCCATGCCCAGCTCTGTTTTTTTTTTTAAACATGTGGTGCTTGGGAGCCAAATTCAGGTACTTATGTTTAGACAGCAAACACCAAGCTGTCTCTCCAGCCCAGCTTTCAATATTTAATCTTAGGTAAGTACAGTATGCATAATAATTCCAGGACAACTTCTTAATTTTGCTACAGGGAAACAGATAGGACTTTATGTTGGATCCTAATGGCTCCCTCGGGGGAGGGTGTGAGGAGGCACGGTGTCAACAGCACAGACACCAGGAGTCGGTTGAAGGCAAATAACGAACTCCTTTATTCAATAACAGGGAAGGCCTTATCTACCCTCCTCCCAGTACCCAGTCTGCATAGTCATCCCTCATTGGCTGAGCATGATCAGGAACTCTGAAAGTGACTGTTGCTAGGCCCTCGGGCAGACTCTGCAAGGTCAGGAACTCTGACAGTGACCAAGAACTCTGACAGCACCTGTTGCTAGCCCTTCAGGCAGACTCTAGGTTGGCTCATAAGGAAATACATTATGTGCATGCCTTGGCAACTGGTCTGAGACAATTTCCTTGACCCTATGGGCCTGTCCTACTACAAAGAATGATGAATGAGTGTATACATACAAATTCAGTAACTGAGACAGTCCTCAACCTAAATGTTTCCATTTCTGTTTCTCTCTTCTAATTCTCTCTGAGAATTACCTCTCTCCAACCTCCAAATATCCAGAAGTTAAAATAAGGCATTTCTTTAACTCTCACCCCTCTCCTTCCTTCAGCTCTTGAAAAGATTTTCAGAGTGTGATGTATAAAGCAATGTAAAATTTCTCATCTTTAGGGAATGAAATGTCCATGCAGTCTGGCTGCACACAAGAAGATTCATCTATGCCAATGCCATTGCCCTTATCTTTTCTCATGGCACAAGGGCAGAGAATTTCTAGTTGCATGATCATAAGGCTGCAACTCTAAGAATATGTTTTCTGTGAAGTGACACTGTGGTGGATAATGAAAGTGATAGTCTGGGCATCAAATGGATATACTTCTGGATTTGTAAAATATAGAGAATTAGATGAGATCATTCCGAGGTCCTTTGAAGCTGTAACATTTTATGCAGTATATCAATGGAACTGTATCCGTTTGGAAGCACATTCTCACTGCTTGTTCTTTTTATTGTTGAAGAAAAAGGAAGCCTTATTTTGTGATAAGACCTTTATGAAACCCTCACTTTATAGTGGATGATGGATAAGTCTATCCCCTTCGATCCTTGCATTATACCCCTCTCCTTCTAGGGATAGTAGAGAGGTTACATCAACTAAACCCTATAATTCTAAGCTCTCTAGGCTTAATATTCTTACATGGGGTTAAGAACTCTGAACAGCTACACAGACACTGTGTCATCTTGCTTTTCCAAGAGGATTTATTCTTGACCTCTAAGAACTGAAATAACTCAATAATAAAACATTGAGGACTTTGTGGCAACCATCTCTCTACAGCAAACAGCTTTCCTCAGCTCACGGCTTTTGTCAGAGGAACTTGCAGTGTAATGGAAGTTCCATCATCATAGACTAGCATTTTGCTTTGCACTCTGCAATGGCAGATGGCAAGAGAAAAGGCTGGATTTATGCTTCAATATTAATAGCTCATCCTCAGACTGACATTTTTTTTATATTAAAATGACCACCAAACAAGTGCTTGAATTGAGTTCATCTCTAAATTCTCTCCCATAACCCGTTTACTGAGATAGAAGGGACATAAATATGACTGAGTTCATTGTTCCATTCTACCTTGTGTTGTAAGATCTTCTCCCTCTGCACCTCTTTATTGAAAATGCTTGTTATGGTCCTCTTTGGCTATCATAATGTCACTGGCTAATATGTGGATCTCTCAACAGAACACCTCCATGGGGAGCCAAATGTTGGATCTCTAGTGGAGCCGGAGTTTGATAATATGAATCCTTGGAAATGAAGGACCTCTCTGCTACTCCAATATAAGTTCTTTCCAATTTCCCCTCAATTCCTATACTTTTTGATTTTGTGGTTACCTAAATAGATAGTAAGCTATCTTTTTTTTCCTTTTATTTTATTTTACAATACCATTCAGTTCTACATATCAGCCATGGATTCCCTTGTTCTCACCCCTCCTGCTCCCCTCCCCTTCCCCTCAGCCCACCCCCCATTCCCACTTCCTCCAGGGCAAAGCCTCCCCCGAGGACTGAGATCAACCTGGTAGACTCAGTCCAGGCAGGTCCAGTTCCCTCCTCCCAGGCTGAGCCAAGCGACCCTGCATAAGACCCAGGTTTCAAACAGCCAACTCATGCAATGAGCACAGGACCCGGTACCACTGCCTGGATGCCTCCCAAACAGATCAAGCCAATCAACTGTCTCACCTATTCAGAGGGCCTGATCCAGTTGGGGGCCCCTCGGCATTTGGTTCATATTTCATGTGTTTCCATTCGTTTGGCTATTTGTCCCTGTGCTTTATTCAACCTTGGTTTCAACAATTCTCGCTCATATAAACCCTCCTCTTTCTCGCTAATTAGACTCCCAGAGCTCCACCCGGGGCCTAGTCATGGACCTCTGCATCCAGATCCCTCAGTCGTTGGATAGGGTTTCTGGCACGACTATTAGGGTGTTTGGCCATCCCATCACCAGAGTAGGTCAGTTCCAGCTGTCTTATGTGGTATATCAAAACAATTTCAAATCCCATTGGTGGCTGGAATCAGAACTCTTGGATAAGAAATGTCAGTCAGTGGGTAGGGATGTGAGACACAGAAGGAAAGATGTATAAGGATGAGTACATTTGAGAGAGAGAGAGAGAGAGAGAGAGAGAGAGAGAGATGAGGGACGGAGGGAGGGAGAGGGAGAGGGAGAGGGAGAGGGAGAGGGAGAGAAAGAATCAATCCTATGGGCAAGCTGGAGTTAAACTTACCAGGAAACTTCTGGGGATCATTCTAGAATTCTAGAATATGAGTGTTTTCATTATCTTGTCTAAGGAGTAAAGGAACTGAATATTATACAGCAATCCTGTGAGTCATTGGCTGAGCATTACTCTCAAAGATGCCAATTTCCTGACATTATCAACCTCCATCAGTATGGCCACAGTGGATTCTAGTGGTTACAGAGACTCTCAGTCAGAGATACAGGTTCTTGAAGTTGGAAGTCTCCTTCAAGCAGCCACCTCCAATTGCACACCCACGATATACAGTATACAGGATACCCTTTATGAATCAGGCTATAGATCTGCAAGGTGACTGGGGCAGGGCTGTAACATGCCCTAGTCTCTAGTCCATAACTTCATGTGCCCGGTCTCTTCACGGCAAGAATTAGAGACTCTCAATGGTCTGGAAGGAAACACTTGGAGCTTCTTAATATATACTCTGTCATTTTTGCTCACTTTTAAATGGCCAAGCTTATCAACAAAAAGATAGGGAGAATGCTGTTTTTCCTGTAGAAATAAGGTAAGAGATATTTTATTGTTAAATAAAAATCCAATCAACCATGTTCTCCAAGCCTGAATTCTCAATCTCCAAGCCTGAATTCTCAAAATCCATATTAACAAATATTCATAAAGAAAAAGAAATGGCTGCTGTCATTGCTGACTAATGGTGCCCATTGATTATCTTCAAGGATGTGCTTTCAGCAGAAGAGAGGAGGTATTAATGAAACCATTAGAAAAAAATATTAAATAATAAATAATTAATACATGTATATATCACAATAAGTTATTTATTAGTTGTAATGTACCATTTAAAAAGAATAACTAAGATGACCAGAAAGTCTCTCAAGACCTTAGTAGAGAGGAAAACCAGAAGATTGGACAAGAACTAGATTAAAGAAGTTCTCAGGAAAGATGTAGTTCTTTGCTAGAAATCAAGAAAAACACCATGAACTCAAGAAGAGAAGGGTTGACTGCATGATTGAATTTGTGAAGGAGGTGGGAGAGTTCATTCTGAGAGAGACTTCTCAAAGCAGAGCTGCCAACACAGTGAGCAACATCACAACAATACACCCAGGGTGCTCTTCTGCCAAGATTCCAAACTAATTATTCATTAAGATAGCAATTATGAACACTCGTAGTAATTTTGTCACACAATTTTATGTCTGGGGGTTTTCATTCTTTTTATTTTTAGTGTCATCTTTTCTCCTAAACTGTTAATTTAGAAAATCAAAACCTGGACTAATAATATTCATATTAATCTTGGTGTGACAGACTATATAATAGCTCACAAAGATGTTTCGAGTTGAATTTCTAGAACCTATGAAAAACTACAGTTTTGAAGATGCTCTTAAAATGAGGAGATACCTGAATTATCCAGGAGAAGTCAATGCAGTCAGAAGAAGCTGGTTAGACAGAAGAAAGAGGAAGATAGGAGGAGAGAAAGGAATTTGGGGAATTAAACCAAAATGGGGTCTATGCCACCAAGAACCAAGCCATGTGAGAAGCCTCTAGAAGGTAAGAAAGGTGAAGGTCAGATCCTCGGAAGCCTCTAGAAGAGTCCACATCTGCCAACACCTTGATTTTTATTCCTATAAGACTTATTTCTGACCTCTGACCTCTAGAAATGTAAGATTACATTTGTGTTCTTTGAAACCACTAAGCTTCTGGTGAGCTGTTGCAGCTGCTATACTCAGGAACTCAAAACTCAGACTGAGTCTTCACACTACAGGGTGTTCTCTCCATGTTGATTCAAGAACCTTCAGTTTTGTTTTGTTTTGTTTTGTTTTTCATTAAAGGCATAAGCAGTTCTCAAAGAAATGACCAATTCTAGGGTGGGAGCCAGAAAGACACAATGGGACAAAATGAAGCTAGAATAGTTTCGTAGTGCCCCAAAACAAAATAACTAAGTACAAAAGATGGGATATACTAAACTGATAGGCAAGCAACCTGAATATGTGCCTCATTGGCCAAAACTGAAAAATAAAATATCATATCTTATCATAACATTTCTTTTGTTATTTTTGCATTGCTGTGAGCAGATTTCTGACAGAAGCATTTTAAAGGACAGATTACTTATTTTAGACCACAGTTTTGGAAGGCTCAGTGCATGGCCACTTGACTCCCTGTTTCTGAGTCCATGGTAAAACAGAAAATCATGGGAGTGGGAGCATGTGGTAGAGGTTGATTATTTCACAGTAAACAAGAGACAAAAAGAGCTACAACTAGAAGGGGCTATGACAAGGAATGTACACCAGAAGCCTATTCTTTTCAAGAGGTTCCCCCCACCTCCAAAAGTTTCCACCACTTCCAAATAATGCCATTAAATGGATTAATGCCACTCCTGGAACAATCCATGAATAAAGGCAGAGGATGATCTAGTCACTTCACCCAAATATCACCATCTGTCAACCGAGCCCTTAGTACATGAACCTGTGAGGGATTTTCATATTTAAACCATAACAGAACCCAAAGTAGAAGACATAGAACTATGTCTCTATTTTATACAATATTTAGATTATCCCCTTTTCCAGCTTAATCTTCTCACCCTGTGTGGACTAAGTTTATTGAGAGTATGGTTAGTATTATTAAGAGTATGGTAAAAGAAAAAAATGGTAACAGTTCAGTGGATAAACCTGGCAAACAGCGCCCTATCTCAGTTATGAATGATAGTATCACAAGTCATGTGGATATCAGGTGTCCCCTGATGTAATGTGATTAAAGCATTTCATTTCAGTGTGGTTTTCTTCCTCTAAAATCTAAAATCTCTAAGTACAAACAATGATAAAACATCTGCTAAACCCCAATTAAGGGGGCATTCTATACGATACATGCCAGTAATCTTCAAAACTTTTAAGATTAAGGAACGTCTGAAAAAGTGTCAGAGACCACAGAGTGTGGGAAATGGAGTGACCAATGCAACATGGTACACTGAACTAGAAAATGGCGTTATTGGTAAAACCGGTAGAATCCAAATAAAGTGTGGGGTTTCATTAACAGTAAAAGAGTGAGTCAGATGTGGTGTCTCATACCTGTAATCACCAGTGCTCTAGAGGCTGAAACAGGAGGATTTCTGCAAGTTGCATGCCAGCCTGGATTACATAGTCAATTTTAGACCAACCTGGACAACAGAGTTAAGTCCCTCATCTCAAAAATTATGGCAAATGACTTGAAAGAGAGATGAGAGCAATCTCAGTAAAAATGAACTGTGGATATATAGCAGTGTGTTGTGGACTTGGAGCTTCATAAAAATCAACAGCAACAACTTAATGTTTTTTTTTTCATTTTCTCCCAAAGCATACCCATATTCTCAAGTAGTAGTCACACACACACACACACACACACACACACACACACACACACACACACACACACATTTTATTGTCCTCATTATCTGCTGGGCACAACTCCCAATAGATTAGACATACTGCCATATAGCTCAAATAATCATATAATAACTCGATGGAGTCATTACTTATAGGTCTGCTTTCCAAGGGAAAACACTGATTCACAAAGAGGTTAATTGACTCACCCAAAGTACTGTGATAGTTCATGAAGGAGCTTTGACTCTGAGCACAGGCTGTTGACTCTGCTTGTCTAGAACTACTAAGTTACAGTGCCTTAGAGGCTACACGATTGGCTTAAAGTCACTGAGTTGAGTGATTCAGAACTGAGATTAGTACTGAAGCTTCCTGCTTCTCAGCCAGGAGCTTCCCCTCTCTCCAGGTAACACCCCCTCCCTCCCTTTTTTCATTTTCCAAAGCACAATGATAGTCTTTCAATTTCAATAGTCACTCTGAACCTTTCATAATGGCCAAAATGGAAACAATTTGAGTAACAAAAAAAATGAAATAGGATTAAATTACAGACCAAGGTATAAATAAATAGGCACAATCCCTGCCACTGTAATTAAATGATTAAATAAATAACTGAACAGAGAAGAAGGAATTCCTTTGATTCCAGCCCCTGACCTGGCTTAACAATTGCTAAATGGTTAAGCCTTATTCAGTCTTGAGATGAGGGTCTGTGCCTAGTCTTATTGGAACTTGTTATGTTGTGTTCAGTTGATATCCCTGGGAGGCCTGTCCTTTTCTGAAGGGAAATAGAGGAGGAGTGGATCTAGGGGAGAGGGGAGGTGTGTGTGTGGGAACTGGGAGGTATGGAGTGAAGGGAAGATTAGGTCGGAATGTAGCTATCTGGATGTAATGTATGAGAGAAGAAGGGAGAGAGGGGGAGGGAGGGAGGGAGGGAGAGAGAGAGAGAGAGAGAGAGAGAGAGAGAGAGAGAAATGAAAGAAGGAAGACATTTCAATGACATGCATTCTGATTGCAGGTTGAAAGCTGAACAGATTTTTTTGATTGTCATTGGTCTAGTTTTTGACAAGATTCTGATCCTAATAGAGTGTCTCGGGGACTGAGGACAATTCAGAATTTATTCTGCTTTCTGGCTATTGTCTTGACAGCTCCTGGCCTTTTTGAATCTTGAAGGATTAGCTCTGTTTATAGTTGCTTCATCTTTAATATCTTTTGGCACCCTTTGAACTGTTCTCTGCAGTTAGACAGCAGTGTTGTCACCAGTTATTGTCCTTTCTCCAAAGAGAAGAAGGACACAAGATTGGTAGGGTTGGTGAACACTTGAATGATTTGGTGAAACCTTGTATCTCTTCTTTCTTCAAACTGCATTCAAATGGAATCTGCTCATATTTTCTTTAGAATCACATCAACAGCTCAGTGCTTCATGGGTTTTCATGGAAAGCAGATTGGGAACTCTTCATCAAAAGTATCAGCTCTTGGATTTGTGATTCAATCTTGCGGAGTACAGAAACAAGAAAACAGAGAAAAGTATTTTCAAATTACCACAAGTGCAACAATATACATTTGTAAAGGGCATTACTGCTTCCAATGAGCACTTGCCCTATTTTCTCCCCCCAAATCTCATGAAACCTAGTGAAGTTGGAAATATTGTCTCTTTTATAAGTGAGGGGATGTAAGTTAGATCAAAGTTTGCTGGAACTTACATCTGGAACACCATCATTTCATGTTGCTTTGACATCTTAAGGAGAGATGATTACAGTAAGGCAAATTCTACCACTCTACCAATAATCATCACTTTGATAAGGACATTATATTGATTCTTAGATATACTACCTCTGTACAAATGACAGCAAGACACATTTACTAGTTCATTAGGTAGGATGGCAGGAGATGAGGCAAAATCAAGTCTATCAACAGCCATTCTTCTGGTTTCCACCTGTATTTCACAATCAAGGGGAAAAGCAAGTGCAAAAGTCTACTAAAACATGGGGAGATAACATATCAACTCTCTTTGATAAGCCTTTTAGAAGAAACATCCCAGTGCCTTAAAAAGTAACAAAATTGTTAATTGGTAATTATTTTTAAAAGCATGTAGCAAGTGATGCAATGGGGAGAATTTTGGACTCAAATTTGGGACTCTGGCACTTAGTAGTTGGGATGCTTAATTGAGATAATAAAAACTTTATGAAGCTACTGTATTATAAGTGAAAAAATTATGTCTTTTGCGTATGTACTTTCATTCAATAGTTATTAGAGTTGTTGTTTATGGTTTTATTAAATGACTGTCCAGTTGCCTGCTTTAGAGAATCTTTAGATAAATGCCTTCTTATCCCCAGACTAGAAAATGTCAGCCTTGAAATTTGTTCTTTCTTTGTACTCACTGGCATCCAAGGCTTTAAAAATTAATGTACTGAAGAATTACTTGTTTAATGCTCATAAAACCACTTCTTAGGCTATTTACTTGAAAATGAATTTCATGGGGAGTAAACCATCAAGCAGTAGGGCAGGAGAATTTCTTCTAACTGTGATATCAAGGCAGGTTACAAGTACTGAAGCAGCAGCAGGTACTTCAGATGAAGAAGTACATGCCTTTCAAATAATGACGAAAGCCATCTGAAGCGGAACAGTGAAGACAAGTACAATTTGTTAAATGCTCTTAAGATGTAGAGGTATGAGTAACACTTCAAACATGTTCAGCCTCTGCCTTCACACATGAAAGGAGTTTTATTTCAGTAACCATGGTTACCTTTTTCTCTACTAAAATACTCGTTAAGTGGAAGAGACCAATGAAGAGTAAAGTTAAACCCTGTTGAGATGTATAATGCAGGCACTGGTCATATAATAAAATTCCCTATTTGTTTGAAAATTTAGATTTGTTTGGACAGCCATGTGGTTATTTTCTATAAATGTATTTTTCCCATGTCAGGACAGTACCTTGACCTAGTACATAGTATTAGTTTATAATCTAAAATGGCAACTTCTCATAGAAAAAAACTATATTGACTGACAGTGGAATTATGAGAGTGACTGAGGGAGTGAGGATGTGAGAGCAAAATGTCCATTTACTGTTCATAGCACATAAATCTTAAGAAGTAATACAAACCACAATCTTATAAAATTATAACTAGGGATAAAATATCAAAAGCAAGTACCACTCCCCAGAAAAAAAAAAAACGTAATAAGGGAGCCCAAACAATTAAACTGTGTCACTGTGTGGTTAATGAATCACTCAAGGTAAGGCTGTGCAACTAATTATTAAGGGGTCCCAGAAGTCTGGCTATGGGATCTAAATCCATTACCAGCCTTTCTATGGTTCAATATTATACAGTGGTATTTGTCTGTTCTACTTTAAATTATAGATGAGAGTACAATATAGACAGACTCAAAGATGATTATGATAATCTTTATTAGATGCCACCCTCTTCATCAACCCACAGAGAAAAGCTGGATACCTGTGTCAAAAAGACATGTTTGGGGAGAGGAGAAAACCTTGAATGAGTGACTCTTTGAGTGAGTGAGTGCTGTTGACACAGACATGGGTATGTCAATGACACCATAGCCTCAGGCTCAGAGGGATGGCAAAAGTCTTCCTTGGGGGACTGAGTGAGAGGGTTGACAGTGTATGCAGAGAATGTCCCCATAACTCTCTCTGCCCTGATACTTGTGACCTGAAGACTGCCCCCTGCAGAGACTGTCCTACTGAGATTAACAAAATTTATTTCCTTGCTTCTGCTGTGTGCCATAACCCTACATCCTTTCTATCTGTATGTAACAACCCAGAATTCCAGTTCAAGTGTATATAATAATGTTGTCGGAAAGTTTCTCTGGTTTGGCCTAGTCCCGGAGCCTCACAGACACTTATATTATTTACAAACTGTATGGTCTATCTATGGCAGGCCTTTTGATACTTAGCTTTTATATCTTAAATTAACCCATTTCTATTAATCTATGTTTTGCCACATGTTCCATGGCTTTACCTGTGTCCCATTACATGTTGTTCTTTGGGCAGCTGCTCATGTTTCCCTAGGCTCTGCCTTTCTCTTTTCTGTCTCTCTCCTTTCCTGCCTGCCTCTAAGTTACCTTGCTATAGGCCGGAGCAGTTTATTTATTAACCAATGGGAACAATATATATTCACAGCATACAGAAAGAAATCCCACAACATAATAAATATTCCATGCTTCCAGAGTGCTGTGATTTCTCCACAAGAGGTCCCAGTCCACCTTATTCCAGCTTTTCTGTGTGTCTGTCAGTCTGTCTTGTCTTCATTCCCTGGATATACCAGCCAGGTCTGTCCTTGGAGCTATGCTAGATGTAACAGGTATACCTTTTGCCACTACTTCCCAAGATAGTGTTCCCTCCCACTCTTTTGGAGGAGAATTTTAGCTGAAAAACCTCACTGATATTCATTGGAGAGTTAATTTCAATACTCTCTACAATGCCTATATTTCATTAAAAATTATCCTGTTTAATATTACTTTTATTTTTAATTATGTGTATACATATATGTCTCTGTGTATATGTGGACATGGGTGCAAGTGTCCAAGGAGACAAGAAGTGGTTGCTAGATAACTATGGAGCTAGAGTTGCTGGCAGTTGCGAGCTCCTCAGTGAGGATGCTGAGAAATGAATGCAGGTTCTCTGTAAGAGCAGTATGCAACCTTAACCTCCAAGCCATCATTTAAAAACTATTGAGAAAAAGAATTTACATAGTAAAAAGGAAAAGAATACAAGACTGTTGTGGAATATTAGTTAAAGATGTGTTACATTCATTTATGCTGTGGAATATTTGTTTAATGATGCAAAGATGTGTTGCATTGTTTTATGTTGCATTTGTTTAACTCTGTGAAGCTGTGTTTCTTTGCCTGCCTAAAACACCTGATTGGTCTAAAATAGTGCTGAATGGTCAATGGTTGGGCAGAGGAAGAAATAGGTTGGGCTGCCAGGCAGAGAGAATAAATAGGAGGAGAAATCAAGGCTCATGAGAAAAGAAGGAGAGGAGGATGCCAGGGGCCAGCTACACAGCCACACAGCCAGCCATAGAGTAAGAAGGAAAGAAAGGTATATAGAATAAAGAAAGATAAAAAATCCCAGAGGCAAAATGTAGTTAAAGAGAAATGGGATAATTTAAGTTAGAAAAGTTGGCTAGAAATAAGCCAAGCAAAGGCTGGACATTCATAAGTAAGAATAAGTCTCCATGTATTTATTTGGGAGCTGGGTGGCAGGCCCCTAAAGAGTAAATAATAATAATAAATCCAACTACACAAGACAGTTGATGAAGAAAAAATAATCTTCCACTTCACATCTCATAACCATGCTGTGTTACTCTTGAGTGGAACTTTGGCTTTTCTTTTAGGTCTTTGTGTGAGGGCATTTAGTGGTAAGTGTATAGACAGCCTGTAATGCCACCAAGGGGAAAGTGTGCTTGAGAGGAATGCTTATACTTGGAGAAGGGGTGGTTCTTATGGAATGACAAAGAAATGGAAAACAGAGTCCTGCTTCAGTCACACCTAAAAGCCCTCTCTCTCCACCACAAACACACACACCAGGTCACTTTTTTCTTTAATTGCAAAGAAGTTTAAAAGTTTACAAACCAAAATTTCAAAAGAAAATTTCTTCTCCTCTGAGCCCTGTGTTTTGAATACCAGGTCTCTGTCCACTAGTATTTAAACTCCCTTAAGCTCTATTCAACTGACAATCCTCCACTCTCTTTTTTATATCAGATTGATGCCCACTTTTTCTTCTCTATATCCTCACCTCAATTTTACAAGTGAATGCTCAATAATGTCCATTTCCCCACTTCTTCTCATACTTCATAAAGTAATTTGACTCCTTTCCTAGGATCAAAATTGCTTATATCACGATAGCTGGTCATTTCCACATTCCTAAAACCATTGAACAGTCTTCAGAATTCTGGCATGTTACCAACTACCTTCAAAAGTATTGTCTTCTCCTTCATTGGTGCATGTATTCTCTGCACCTATGGAAGTCCCAATATATATTATAGACAGTTATTTATTTGTGCAGGGAAGGAGTGCATATGGCACGGTGCAAATGTGGTTGTCAGAGGACATCTTGTGGGAATCAGTTCTCTCCCTCTATCATGTAAATAAACTAATGTTCTTAAAACCTATTCTTTCTTCTGTCCCCCATACACATTTATTGTCTCATTGGCATTGTACCTAGCTTGTAGTTAAGGTTGAACTCATCATATTGATTTTTTAAATATGAGTTTCCTTTGTTTTTTACTAATTTAATGGTTGTCCTACACAGTCTTCCCAAATGTTGAAGACAGAAATCGAAGTAATAATGTGATTATATGTTTCATCTACCTACCTTCCATCACGTCATGTCATAGGAGAAAGGGGATGAAAGAGATTGTAGACTGGAACAAGGACTTCAGAATCCAAAATTTAGAAATGGAAAACATTCAGACACTGTTTTACAGGTGTGAATGTGAAGCCCACTGGAGTGAAAAAGTGAAAGCAACTATGAGACTAACAGGTTGAAACTTTCTACATATTGGTAAGGGGAAAAATCTTTCTATGTATATTTAAAGAGCAGACATTCATTCCTCTTAACCTTTCTTTAGTGCAAAATATTTTGCTGGGAACTCATGGACTAAATGATTTCCAGTAACACACAACAAAATCTCAAGACAAATAGTGACATTTTATACCATGTAGTATTAAACTGCATATCTCTTTTTCCAATTAGGAACATGCGGTTATTTTCTTCCAACTTTGCCCTTTGATAGCAGAACTAATTTAAAGCTCTGGTTTCTTAGCAACTAGAGCTGATCCACACATTTCATGGGGATAGTAGATAGACATTTCTGAAAAGATTTGAAGTTACTATCTAAGCTTACCAGAACGTGTTTTGAAAATGGACTTAAGCATATATTCTAATGGAGATACAAATTTTATTTCAGTACTCATAGACTTCATGACAATAAAAATCTAGCTGAAGTTTCTGGATTGCCCACTGTTATCTAGCTGCAATAGTAAAAGAAGGGATTGCTTGACTTAATCTGCATTCTAATTTATTCTTCTTTGTCATTCACAATAAAATTTTAGTGAATTGTAATTTGTTAAGTGTGATATTCTTTTAAGCACTATATGGGTTGATGTGTAAGTATACTGTCTATAAGGACCTACTCCCTTGTTCAGGATTCAAATTCTAAATTTATTAACTTGAATGACCTTTGCTGATAAATATCTAGTCACACACAAGGTTATAAATTACAGTAGTGGGGTATTGTCAAAAATGGCCCAGGTAAGTTGTTGGTAGGAAATTAGTTTTGTCAAAGTGGTTTTGTTTTGTTTTTTGTTTTTCCCTTTTTCCAGGCCAGGAATACAAATTCATGCAATTGCTTTCAACATACATCAGTGAGAGGAAGGTCAAAAGTTCTCAAGTTTGATTTTTGTGTTTACCCCGTAGGCTCCAACTCTTAGGGGCTTTCAAAATGATTGGATTTGATTTCTTTATATTCTTCCAAATAATAAATGTTATAAGTGCTTGGCCAGTAGTTTAAGAAAATTAATTGAAACATCTTACAGGCAATATAGGAAAGTCATAAAGGATGAGAGAGAGAAGTCAAGCAATTTTCAAATAGGCTTGCAGATGTAATTCAAACCCAAGGAAGAAATTCATTAGCAAATACAGTTCCTCCCATATGTTAGAGGCTTCTAGGACCATTTCTAGCCTTGGGCTATTTTATCACTTACCTTTTCACTCATCTTGAGCTAGGGCATTTCCCAATCATACTTCATGTTGATAACTAACTAAATGAAGTGAAACTGCTATTTTTGTTGTTGTTGTTCTCTTTAAACTCACCTGGGTTAAATAATGAGATATCAGTAACAGAGGCCCTGTGTAATGGCTCATCTTCATAGCCCCCATGATAGGATTCAGAATCACCTAGAAAAATGCAGCTCGACATGTGTCTGTGAAGGTGTTTCTAAAGAAGTTTAATTGAAGAGGGAAGACCCTACCCTGAATATGCTCAGCACCATCCTATGGTCTAGGCTCTCAGACTGAAGAAAAAGGAGAATGTGAGCTGAGCATCAGCATTCACCTCTCTCTGCTTCCTGATTGTGGGCTGTGGACACAATGCAGCCAACTGCCTCACTCTTCTGTCAGGACCTCTTCCCTGCCATGACAGGCTGTACCCCCAAATTATGAGCCAAAAGAAACCCTTCCTTCCTTATGTTGCTTTTCAGGTTGCCCCTGCCAGTGCAACAAGAAAAGTAAGTACTCTGTAGGTAAGTACCCATTTGTGGTATCAATAAGTTTATGTTTCTAAAATACTACTAAGGTCGATTTCATTATTATATCATTTTGTAATTGTTTGTACAGTCACAATGCAGAAGTATATAATTTAACAGATTATTGAACAACACCATTGTGTCCCCTCTGTGCCATGATGGTAGAATGATGAAGTCCCTAGAAGTCCTTCACTTGTCTCTTCCAGATGATAATCCTAAACACCCCCTGCCTAAACTGAGTATCTCCACTTTCATACCAAATCAAAATTACTTCACGTGGCCTATTTTTGAAATATATGTCAATCAGATCATTTAGTATGTTGCCTAACATTTTTAGCTCAGCCTTTCATTTGTATTTACTATTTATCCATGTTGTTGTGTGGAGGTCTAATTCATTTGTTGTCTAAGTGAATGGTTTGCTATCCTATCTATCTCCATTTGTTTATCACTACAACTATTGAACTATTGAGTTGTTCCTGTGGGAATGTTGTTTACATATAAGCACATATTTTGGGGGGCGGGGAGGTACAGGGATAGAATAGTTGTCTCACAGGCTATACACTTTTTCAGCTTTATTCTCAAATATTATCCAAATTTACTTTATAATGTGTATTTCTACTAATGGTGCATGAGGATACGCATTGCTATACCTGCTTATTAAAACTTGGCAATTATATGTACATATATAATAAATTGTCGCTCTGAGATAGATAGATAGATAGATAGATAGATAGATAGATAGATAGATAGATAGATAGATAGATGGATGGATAGATATATAGATAGATACATTAGGTAGATAGATAGATAGATAGATAGATAGATAGATAGATAGATAGATAGATAGATAGATAGATAGGTAGGTAGGTAGGTAGGTAGGTAGGTAGGTAGGTAGGTAGGTAGGTAGGTAGGTAGAGACAGACAAATAATCGTGTGTTTTACTTTTTCCTGCTTATTTATTTATAGTGCTGGGAATTGAACCCATAGACTTGTACATGTTAGACAAATACTTTTCCACTGAGCCACATCCCCAGTCCAGACATTTTATTTTAATATACTAATCAATATGCAGTACTACCCAAATATGCTTAGTAATTAGCAAAAGGTATATATATATATATATATATATATATATATATATATATATATATATATATATAATGTTGATATTTTTCATCCAGTGTATCCTCACTTGAAGCTGGAGGCATGAATGGCTACATTTTATCTATATGTACCCTGTGGTCTCAATTTCCTTAGTGACTCATAGTGATTGGCTTACCCATAAAATTGAAAAAGATTAAAGCAATTCACTAGAATCTATTTAATTTTAAACACACCTGTAATTTTAATTTATATGATGTTCTCCTTTGAACATTTTCTTCTCTTTTTCATTACTTTTAATGAAATTACTTAGCAACCATTTATTACTTGGAAGTCTCTGCCAATCAGTCCATCTTATCTCTCCCAAGTACAAGGACAAGCTAAATTATACTTTTCTCTGTAACATTAAATTAAAAAGGGCAGCACACTAAATTGAGTAACATATCAGAATTCAGTCATTTTACTTATTAAACCATTTAAAAAAACAGCACTAATATTGCTTCTTGCATCTTATTCCTCAAATATAGATAATCTGTGTCTTGTTAAAATGCTAAAAAGTGGAACTTTGATTATCCAAAGTATTTTATGTCATGTAAAATATTGAATAACTGTACTCTCATTAAAATTCTAGAAGAGAAAGACTAGTGATATAGCCTTGTAGTGGAGCAAGGGCCCAGATTCCATTTCTAACACTGCCAAAAAGTCTCGTCTGGGAAAAATACTTCCATAGTCTTTGATATTTGACTTATAAAAGGCCATTTTGATGCACCTTCAGCTATTCTTTGTCTTTATGATCATTCTTTGTATTTTCCTTCTTGGGAATTCTATCAGAAGAGGGAGCATTTATCTGTACCATCAATCCTCTAGAGGACTTGCTTTAATATGGAGTCCTGTCTCCTGTGGCTACATACAAACTTGCAAAAAGATAATCATGTAAATGAAAGCATAACTCAAATTTCAATAAGTTACACATTTCTGATAACTTTGTTGGGCTAAAATATTTTAGGACTAAATTAAAATATTAATATTTAGCTATAGAAAACAATTTCTGGCAACTGTCTATAAAGATAAAAGACACCTAATAAGATTATTTCTTCTGGTCCTTTCTGGAGGGTGTCTGTTTACTTAGAAAACACTTAGAACATGGCACCAAGGATTACAGTTACTGGTATCTCGATGGCATCACTTAAAACTACAATGGAGGCTACTTAACATCAAGAAGTGCCTTCTGTAGTAATGATGATCTTCATTCCACTCTTCACAATTTTACCAATTGTAAATGTTGGATGCTTTGATGTACATCATTAGTCTTACAGCAGTACAGGATCCTTTCATCACAGATGGTCTTTGAAACTCAAAGGTTCACCATATTCAATGCAAATGCCTGTAAGACTAACATCTGAAGGGCTCCACTCACTTTTTCTAACTTAACCACTGTAGCTCAAAGGCATCAGAAATTTCATTTCTCATTCTTTTCAGTGGATAAACTTTGTAATGGATTGAAATATTATGTCTTCATACAAATTTAGTATGACAAAAAGTATATAGAGGCCGGGCGGTGGTGGCGCACGCCTTTAATCCCAGCACTCGGGAGGCAGAGGCAGGCGGATCTTTGTGAGTTCGAGGCCAGCCTGGACTACCAAGTGAGTTCCAGGAAAGGCGCAAAGCTACACAGAGAAACCCTGTCTCGAAAAAACCAAAAAAAAAAAAAAAAAAGTATATAGAGACTTGTTGAGACGTGTAGAATCTGATACAATCCATTCATCAGCCATGCAGAATTGGATGCTAGAAGTATGATGTATATTTCTGCTTGGAGCAGGAATATATCTAAGGAGGGAGAGGGGGGGAGAGAGAGAGAACAGGGGGGCAGAAAAGAGTGAGTGTATGTACTGGGGCAATATTTCATAAGACCCAGGCAATCTCATCACCAAAGAAGCTTCCTCCTACAACCAATGGCAACAAATACAGAAAGCCAGAGCCAGACATTATATAGAGAGGGACAGACTTTGGAACACTCAGCACAAAATGAGATAAATGCATCAAACCCCTCCCCTCAAGGCTCAGGAAACTCCACAGAAGAGTGTAAGCACCAGAGAGCATGGAGGACATCAGTAGAACAAGGCCCTCTAAATCAACTGAGCAAAGCTCATGTGAACTCACAGAGACAGAAGCAGCATGCCCAGGCCCTACACAGGTCTGCACCAGGTCCTCTGCATATATATTATCACTTCCAGTTTAGTGCTTTTATGAGACTCCCGAGTGTGTGAAGGAGTGGGTCTCTGTTTCTTGTGCCTTCTCTTGGTATCTTTTCCTTCTGTTCATTTTGTCCAATTCCCATGTGTTGGTTTTTATCTTATAGTATTATATCATAATCCCTTAGAAGCCTGTTCATTTACTAAAGGGAGATGTTAAGGGAATTGCTCCAGACGGGTGAGGAGGTGGGGAGAAACTGGGTGGAGTAGAAAGAGGGGAAACTGTAACCAGTTTATTTTTCAATAAACAGAATAAAAAGACAGAGGCAATTTATTAAAAGTGACTGAATTATAAATGAGAAAATAACTGCTGAATTTACAATGTTATTTTAAGTTTACCATGATAAATAAAGACCCCATGGGAATAGGAAGAATCACAGTGCTAGAGAGATCCCTAGAAATCCACAAAGATACCTCCACAATAGACTACTGGCAATGGTCGAGAGAAAGCCTGAGCTGACCTACTCTGGTGGTCTGATGGCCGAACACCCTGTCATGATAGAACTCTCATCCAGTGAATGATGGGGGCAGATGCAGAGATCCAGGGCCAAGCCCCAGGTGGAGCTCCAGGAGTCTAATTGGTGAGAGAGAGGAGGGATTATATGAGCAAGAGATATTAAGACCATGATTGGAAAAAGCACAGGGACAAAATAGTCAAACTAGTGGAAACACATGAACTATGAACCAATAGCTAAGGAGCCCCCATGGAACTGGATCAGGCCCTCTGGATAAGTGAGACAGTTGATTAGCTTGAACTATTTAGGAGGCCCCCTGTGGTGGTATTGTGTTCCCCAAAATATTGTGCACCCTAATAAACTTGTCTGGGGTCAGAGACAAAACAGCCACTAGATACAAAGGCTAGAAAATGGTGGTACTCACACCTTTAATCCTAGCATTCCAGAGGTAGAAATCCCTCTGGATCTCTGTGAGTTCAAGGCCACATTGGAAACAGCCAGGCATGGTGACACACGCTTTTAATTCCAAGAAGTGAGCCTTTAATCCCAGGAAGTGATGGCAAAAACAGAAATATATATAAGGTGTGAAGACCAGAAACTAGAATCATTTGGCTGGATAAGGCTTTAGGCTTTGAACAGCAGTTCAGCTGAGAGCTATTCTGGATGAGGACTCAGAGGCTTCCAGTCTGAGGAAACAGGATCAGCTGAGGAACTGGCAAGGTGAGGTAGCTGTGGTTTGTTCTGCTTCTCTGATCTCCCAGCGTTCACCCCAATACCCGGCTTCAGGTTTGATTTTATTAATAAGACCTGTTAAGATTCCTGCTACATCTGGCGCCCAACGTTCGTGTTATGAATTCATGAAAAAGCTGTTTGCCTGTGGCCTTGTGAGTCCCAGCTCAGGCCCAAGCTACACTCAGCCGGTTGTGGTGGCGCACACCGGTAGGATTTGCTGAAGGAGACAGAGGCAGGAGGATCCTGAGTCTGAGGCAGTGGAACCAGGACCTGTCCTTAGTGCATGAGCTGGCTTTCTGGAACCTAGGGCCTAATGCTGAGACATTTTGCTCAGCCTTGTTGTAGGGAGGAGGGGACTGGACCTGCCTCAACTGAATGAATCTACCAGGCCAAGCTGAATCCCCAGGGGAGACCTTGCCTTGGAGGAGGTGGGAATGGGAAGAGGATTAAGGGGGAAGCCTGGGAGGTGGAAGGAGGGAGGACAGGGGAATCCGTGGCTGATATGTAAAATTAAATTAATTATAAAATAAAAAAATTTTAAAAAAGTTTAGATATGGTAAGATTTTATTTTTCATGAAAAGAAAATGCAATGGCCCAAATACATGCTATCAATACCATTCATGAAATACAAAATGACCATGATAATGGAATATTATAATATTACTAATTGAAGGATCAGATTGTAGTTGAGTTGAGTACTTGCCCAGCATGTGAGATGCCCTGGGTTCAAACCTTAACACCACAAAACTATTATTAACTTAAGTGGAACATTTTTTTTTCTTTTACGAAGGAAAACCACACACAAATGAAATAACAATGTCTTTCACCATTAAAGGTAGATATCTTTCACTAATGAGTCAAAAATTGCTGCTTGCAAAACCTGCTTAGAAGTCTGCATGTATCTTTCTTTTGGGCCACCAACCAGCTCACAGATCGTGACACAGGGACCTATTATTAGTTTTGAATGCTGTTCTAGCTTAGGCTCTTTTAACTTAAATTAACCTGTTTCTCTTTATCTACCTTTTGCCTCCGGGCTTATTGCCTGTCTCACTTCTGTATCTGTTTACTTTCACTGCTTCTCTGTGTCTATCTGGCTGGCAGCTACCTGGCTTCTTCCCTTTCTTCTTTTGAGCCTAGATTTCTCCTCCTATTTATTCATTCTCTCTGCCTGATATCCCTGCCTATCCCTCTCCTGCCTGGCTATTCGCCGTTTATCTCTTTGTTAGACCAATCAAGTGCCTTTGGTAGGCAAGATGAAACAAATGCAACACATTTTTTTCACAATTAAACACAGCTTTATTTCACTCAACAAATGTATCATAAACAAAAGTAACACACATTTATTTACACAGTTATTCCATGGCATAAAAAAATGTAACATGTCTTTGCCCAGTTAAAATAATATTCTACATTGTGTATCTTCACAAAGGAGAGAAAATTTCAATGATGTTATCCTAAAGGATAAAATGAGGCATGACAAAACATTAAAGGATTCATGCGAACAAACATCTACTCATAGCTTTTGACCAGAAGTGGCCCAGGGTCTGTGGAAGACAGAAATAAAGGAAAGCAGTTACAGTGGGGCCTTGCCTGCCTATCCTGGAGGGAAGCCTCTAGTTCTGGAAGTTTGTGGCTTCTGACTAGTTAGCAGTGCATTTTTTCTCAATATGTTCAGTTTTACAAGAAATATTCTAATTGTGTTTCACCTAGGTTTGCAAATTAAACAAGATGAAGGTCACTTACACGGTTTCACTGGCTTTGTCTGCTCAGAGCTTCTTCAGGTCTGGCCTCCATTTTAATTGATTTTAACAAAGCATAGACTCTATAGCTCAAATTATTCTGTTCAATTCAGTCTTTCCTGCTAGGTGTCCAAACCTCAATGGAAAGATGAAGAACATATGACCTATATCATTTCAGCCTGGGAATGTAGCTAGTACTTCAACTCTTGATTTTTCTGATTCTCAACACAAGGCAAAAGACAGTTCTTCTGGAACTATGCTTAGATGGTAGAATTTCTCAGCTCAGTAACTGCTGACATTTTATTTTATCAGAAACTATAGACTAAACCAGTATGTAACAGGAATGTAATGGACAAGAGAAAGGGCAGAAAAAAACAATATTATACAGATTGTCCAAGATCTATTTCTCTGAATGTTATGGAAGATGATCGTTAAAGCTAGACATCATGACATGTACTCACAATCTTTCTTGCAGGGAAGGCTAAGACAAGGGGATCCCATGTTCAAGACCTCTTTGGAAAATATAAAATGACTCTATCTCAAATTTAAAAGAATCATAGTGGCAGTTAACAAATATTTTTGACACATTTCATTGTTCAACTCCAAGACATCTTAAGGCTCATAAAACTGTTCAGTTCATTCCCATGAAATTGCTTCTCTTCTTTCCTGGAGGAGAAAAATCTACTCCTTCAGTCCTAACACCCATGACTAATCAAATGGTCTCTGAATTGTGATGGTCACATCCTAATAAACTCATAGTAAATTCAAACTATTACAAATCAAAGCTGTGTTGAATATACATACCCATCTCACTTAACATCATTGCTTGGCAACATACTGCATCTTAGAGTACCATTGTTTCCCTTCAAGACTGTGGTGTTGACTGGGAGGTATGGTTTACTGGGAGAGGATCATGCGATATCACACCAGCTCAGGGGAAATATCATTATTTAAAATGTGATGCACTGTGTCTACTGAATGGGGATAACTTTTACATTACTCTGAATTCAAAAACATGAAAGTCAAATCATAAATCAAAAGTTGTCTGCATTCCTGGGATAGAAAGGTTTTGTTGTTACTGTTATTGATGTCATTGATGTTGGAAGAGAGCTTAACTGTGTAACTCTGGCTGGTTTGGGGATCACTCAGTATACCAGGCTGACCTCAACACGCAGAGCTTCATCTGTCTTTGTCTCTCAAGTATTGAGATTAAAGTCATATATTCCGTATTCAGCTAGAAATGAGTTTTTAAAATATGCTACTCAGCTGGAAAGAAAGAGAAAAAGAGAAAGATAGAAAGAAAGACAGACATAAAGAAGGAAGGAAGGAAGGAAGGAAGGAAGGAAGGAAGGAAGGAAGGAAGGAAGGAAGGAAGGAAGGAAGGAAGGAAGGAAAGGAGAGAGGGAGGGAGGGGAGGTGGGAGGTAGGAAAGGAGGGGGAGAGAGATGCAAGAAAGAGGAGGAAGAGGGCAGAAGAGGGAGAGGTAAGATGAAGAGGAAATGAGAACTAAGGTGAGCTCTTAAAATACTAAGGTGAAGACCTTACTAGAAGGACTTAGCATATAGCCAGGACCCTGAAGAGCTTCATCTTTATGTTCAATAATGCTGAGGTGTGGGTCTGGAAATTTGTCTGCCTCTGCCTTGTCCCTGGGAAGAAGGGGAACCATCTAGAGGAGGAAATGGGCATATTATCAAAATGGAATATGACACAGATGAGAAAATAAATACAGTAGAGCCACGTGAATCAGTTTGGGTGAATATCCAACTCTTAGTGCTGATTAAAAGATCAAGTTAGGGGCTGGGGAGATGGCCCGAGGAGTAAAGTGTGTGTCATGTAATCGTGAGAATCTATGTTCAAATCCTCAGCACTCATGTAAAAAGCTAGGTGTGGGCCATGAGAAAGGTAGCTCAGCAGTTAAGAGTACTTGCTGACCTTCCAGAAGACTGAGGTTGATTTCCCAACCCCCACGTGGTGGCTCACAACTGTCTGTAACACCAGTTTCAGGGGATCCCATGCCTTCTTCTGGCCTCATAAGGTACAAGGCATGCACATGGTGCACAGATATCATGCAAAAAACACCCATATTCATAAAATTAAAAAATTAAAAAGTCAGGCATGGTGGTGTGCAATTCCAGGCTTACCACTGGGTACACAAAGACAGGAGGCTCTCCTGAGCTTGGAGGCCAGCTAGCATAACCATGCAGTGAGCTCTGGGTTCAGTGAGCGACCATGTCTCAAAAAATGAAGTGGAGAGCAGTAGAGGAACCCCCCACCCCCCCACCCCACCCCCACGTCACCCCCCACCCCCCCACCCCACCCCCACGTCACCCCCCACCCCCCCACCCCCCCCACCCCCCCACTCCACCCCCCGCACACATGTATACACATGAACACATATACATGAATGCATCAGACACATACATACACACACACAGACAGACACAGACACGAACACACAATTTAAAAGACAAGACTAATGGAAACTTTGAGGAGAAAACATGTATATGATTAAATTTATACAGAGTTATACAACACTGGCCATTCCGGGCTAGGCATCTTATTCTGGTAGGAATATTATATTATAACTATGTTAAAATGGTCCTATTTCAAAATAAGGCCCCACTATGAGGTACTGGAATTAGGAATGTAATATATCTGAGGTGAGGTGACATTATTTAACCCATAACAGCACAGTTCCTCACAACAAAGGGCGATCATCTGTAGATGAATAATGCTGCTGTGGAGAAAGTCTGGAGAAAGGCAGTAGTGAGAAGAAGGAAGGCGAAGCTGAGGTGTGGCTCAGTGGCAGAGTGCTGGCTGCATGGTGTGTACAAGGCCCTCAGTTTGATCTCCAGCACAACAAAAGGTAGTGGAATGCTTCATGCATAATTCTGAATACTTTGGAGGAGTGCAGGAATTACACATAAGACATGTTTATGTATCAGATTTGTTTTTACTTGTGTGATTATTTTTTTCAGTTACTGAAATTTAAAAAAAAATGATGAGCACATGGTTAAATTAGAAGATTAAAAAATAGACTTCATATTTGGATGAGCTCCTTCATCCACTCATTCATTTGAGGTTAAACTGAGATTATGCTTGAATGTATTATTTAAGAGTAATGGTGAAAAATAGATAATGTAGTTTGCCAGGTGTGAGCTTGACGGCTCCTTCCTATGAGTAGGTCACATGTTTTCAGGAGTCCCCAGTAGTTGAGATTCCCTAGTTCCACCACATTCCTGTACTTTTCAGTTTCATTACTGAGAAAGAGAAGGCAAACTGCATATATTACACTGGAGGACTCCTCTTCAAGACCTGGAAGCAGCATAGTGCAATAAATCAGAGTGTGAGGTCCAGAGGCTGTTTCCCTGAAGTTGAATCTTGCTATGTTTTTTGCTGACTGGTCAAGTTAATCTCTCTAAGCCTCTGTTTATACTAATGCAAACTGAGGCTATAAATTATACTAATAGAATTGTTCTAGATAATAAATGAGGTAGTTGTTATACTAAACATTTGGTAGTATTCATCATCATCATTATCATCATCATCATTATCCCTTTCTTGTTTCCTTTGATGAGCTTGAATGTGTGCACCTGCTTTTTCATCCATCTCACTCTACAAAATATTACAAGACAAAAATGGTACCCAAGAAACTATTTACTTAGTCTCATGTGTTAGTATGTGAACACATGAGACTCACAAAAATATAAAATTCAAAGAAGGGCTAGAAGGTTGAAGCTTAAATATATTCTTTGTATAGGTGAAGGCTGTGGACCATTTAAAGCAAGACTAATTAGCTTTTATGAAAAAGGAATAGACACACACACACACACACACACACACACACACACACACACACACACCAGGAAGCAAAACAAACAAACAAAAACAAAAACAAACAAACAAAACAGGCGATAGCCTTGGAAAAACTACATCTGGGCTCTGAATGTGTTATCAACTCCAGTGTTTCTGTGAGTTAATATTCTGGATGATCTGGCCTTTAAATATACAGTGGATATTCAGAAAGTGGCAATTCCTGTGCTTCAGGAGAGGTAGAGGAACAAGAGATGGGGAGGACAAAAGAAGTTAGAAAGACTCTGGTCATGAAGTTACTTCTAAGCGTCATACTATAGGACATCATTTTCTGAGCCTCAATGATACCCTTCCCCCTACAAAACTATTGAACTGCACAGGATAAAAAGGATTACTGAGGCTTAATCAAATCCACCAGCCTATCCAGAGGAATAGACTACAATGTTTTGTGTAGTAGTAATATATATGAGCAATTAGAAGTTTAGCTCAGTTCCTGAACTTCTTTAACATCTCATAAGGCAGCTTTACTGCCTTAACAGAGATGGGATATTCATACTATGAACAATAATACCAAACATCCTCCATTTTCTTGACATCTGCAGCAGGTCTCAGGAGAAGGAGCTATTTGCCTCCAGTGCAATATAAGTTTGCCAGTAATTCTAGCTGATTGTCAAACACCCGGATACCATGTAGCACCAGTATCCTGGAAGCTTACAGAGAATCTCAGGTCCACCCCAAATCAACTGTATCACCGATCCCTAGAGAAATCTTACATAATCTAAAATGGCAAAAGTGTTGCTTCGGAACACTGATTCTTAAGCTCGGCTACACATTGGAATCAAGTGCAAATCATAAAAAAAAAAAAAAGTTAATGCTTGCCTTAGTGCACCTGAGGCAGCTCTACTATAATTTGTCTAGACTATAATCTGGATACTGAGATTTATACTTTTAAAAACCCACACAGGATGTTATTTTGTACTTAAGCTTAAGAACCATTTCTTTCAGTGGCACTCTATAGTTTGGATAAGTATACCTTAAAAACTCTCGTGTGGTTTTGGTTCCTAGCCCACAGCAAAGTTGGGAGGCAGTAGAAGTTTTGAGAGATAAAGTCTTGTGGGAGGAAGTTAGGTCATTGAAGGCATGTGTTTGAAGGGGATTTGGGGCCTCTAGCTCTTGTTCTCTCTTTCATTTCCCTACTACCACAATGTGATTTCTTCCACAATGCCAGTAGGATATGATGCCTCATCACAGGCTCAAAAGCAATAGTCAACCATTCATGGACTGCAAACTCTACATTGTGAGCAGGACAAAACTTTCCTTGGCTGGAATCAAAATGTTGCAGGCTATAGAAACTCAGCACTTTTCCTGTATTTCCACAAGATTGAAGCAAAATAACATGCCTGAGGCTGCCATCAGAGCTGGGTACCATGGAAAATCATGACAGTCCAAAAAATTAGACAGTCAGCAATTAAGTGAAACCTGCAGATATTACACTTTAACATTGTAAATGAAACAGAGCTCAAACATTGAGTATGAGTCAGTGAAATAGAGAGAGGGGAAGAACCTTCTCTGTAGGGCTACAAACAAAAGAGAGGAAGAAAGACTTAGAGAGTTCCCCAAATGTATTTACATGAAAAAATATGGTCTATGAAATGGGATCTGTGGTCCACATAGTGAGGCAGTGCTGAAGAATAGGTCTCTGTTACTTTCCAGCTTATTTGTAGAATCCACAATTAGAAGCAATCTTAAAATGGGTACTACCTTCTGACCTTACTGTGGAGTGGATTGGAAGCTGTTACATTTATTTTTAAGTCTAGAAAATCAATTTATTCCACTATAAGCACTTACAACACAGTTAGTCATGGAGAGCAACAGGCTTAATGATGCTTTTTTTTTTTTTTTTTTTTTTGGAATCTCCAAATCCCACTGGCCTCTCCCCTTCTCTGGTACAGCGAGTAGTCAACCTGAGAGTCACTGTGTGCTCAAGAAATCTACAATGAGTTGGACATAGGTCTGCATTGTGCTGCATTGTGAGAGTTGTAGTTTGCATTGCAGAAGGAAGTAGAATGCATGTCCATTCAAAAGTTCAACTTTCAAGGAGTCAGAGTCGCTGTATATGAATTAATATGGGGACCGAGACAGATACTAACAAGGCAAGAGCTACCAGGATCATCAATCCCCTACTTACTGAGTAGATCATTTAGGTTTGGTCACCTGTGGTGGTTTGAATGACAAAAATTATCTATTATCTTTGACATCTGAAATTTTTTGTCCCCAGTCAGTGGCCCTATTTGGAAGGCTTAGAAAGTACGGCTTTGCTAGAGAAAGAATATCACTGGGGGCAGGTTGTGTCCTAAAAACTTGTGCCATTTTGATTTTTTCTTTCTCTGCTTCCAGCTCCAGACACCATGCCTATTGTTTCCCCATCACCTTGGACTCTGATCCCTCTGGAAACATAAGATCAAATAAACTCTTTTTTCTATCAGTTGCTTTTGTTATGGTGTTTTATCATTGTAATAGAAAAGTAACGAATACAGAGACACAGAGGAAATGCTTGGATATTTCTCACACTGATGACAGAGCACAGTAAATACAGGCAAGCACTCAAGTGGTCCCCAGGCTCGTGGGAAGGGACCACAGACACTTTCTTTTGTCATTTTTGTCCTTGGATCATCACAGAGCTCATTGGTATGAATGGCACCCTGTAGTGGTTCTTGTGTTAACTAGTACCAGCTGGTAAACTTGCTGGGTTCTCAGCACCTAAAAGCCCTCTCTGGTTTGACCTATTTGGCCAGAAATGACATATTACCCCTCTACCTAGAAAACCCCAAAATTAGAATGCTAAGACAATGACAAATAGGAGAAATACTCCAACCTCTTAAGCAAGGAGAATCAATCTCTCTCTCTCTCTCTCTCTCTCTCTCTCTCTCTCTCTCTCTCTCTCTCTCAAGGCTGGTTCTGTTAATAATCAGTCATGAATTAGGGAGAGGCTTAAGAGGCCCTATCCATTCCTGCTGAGCTATAGGCTACTGATAGATTCTTGAAGCTAGGGAGTCATTGTCTTTAGTTTCCATGCACAGGTTAGTCTACTAGGCTCCAATGGTTACCTTTAAGTCCATGGGCACACAGATGGCCCTGGTTAAATTAAATGGGTCACAAAAAGAAACAAACAGGCATATGAAAAGAGATTTGTGGGGAAGGCAGTGTAGATAGGACTGGGAGGAAATTAAGAGAGTGAGATGCAAATAATCTGTATATACAGTGTGTATGTATGAAATTATCAAAGAACAAATTTAATTACTTTTTAAAAGAGAAAACCACAAAAATTTGAAAAGCAAGGTAAACACGAGTTTTATAAAAGACATCAAAGCAGATGAAATGCTGGCATGGAGTATACTAGAAGAATAGAATAAAGAATGTAAGAAGAAAATAGAATAAAAGAGAATATCAGTTCTTGACAAGATTGAAGTATTATTACACTCAGATTGTAATAAAGAAAAAAGAATTTGATTATCACCACATTAAAGACCCCTGTGATGTGATTTAAAGACCATGAGTAGAAGAAGTACCAAATTTCAGACTGATAATATAGAAAACTGATTGGTAAAAATACAGCAGAATTTTCTTGAAATCTAGGGAATGACATGGATATCCCAGGATAGCATTTAGAACCACAAATTAATATGATCAAAAAAAAAACCTCTCTACACACATTATAGTTAAAATACCAAGAGTACAAAACAAACACAAGATATTAAAAGCTGTAAGAGAACAGGCTGTAAGAGAAAATTGTCAGATTTACTTATGAAGGAGAATACAGCAGACTTCCAAATGAAATACTAAAGGTCAGGAGATTGTGGAAAGATGTATTTCAAGTGTTTAATGAAACCCAGCCTATAACTATCTCTTAATATAAACCTTGCCTCCTTTCAAGTTGATAACTTCAAGTACTTTATAACAGTAAATTGTGAAGCTGATTCACATATTCACTCTTATCAAAAGTTTCACCTTGGTCATTTTGAGCTCAAAGGACTCTTATAGTATTTGTTTGATTGCCACTCTAAGCATATAGATCCCACTCATCTCTAACTAAAACAATACTAAGAGTATTCCACGAACCCTGCTCAGCTAAATGGTGTCAGACCACAATATCATGCTGGAAGCTATTTTTTTCATAAAAGTCTTGGTCCAATAACACACTATGTGTGTTTCCCTGAAGACATGGTACCACCACAACTTTCTAACAGATTGGCGCAGACTTGGATTGAATTGGGAATTTCAAATGAGTTTATTTTTTTTAAATCATTTTCCTTCTTCATTTTTGATGAACACACAACAGATATAATACTTTGGTTTAGAAATAATTCCACAATTCCATGTTTAATTGTGCATAAAAATACTTGAATTTGAGCATTTCTTCCATCTTACGAAATGCCCTGATAATACAACTACTACTTGTGATGGTCTTGAGGTGGCCTATGACGAGACATCTAGTTTCTTCATCCCAAACACATGCTTTCAAGTTTAAGAAATGGTGATTTTCAGGTTAAGGGGTAGAAAAGTGATCAGGTTCTGCCACATTCTTTCTCTGTGACTTTGTGCCGTGAACATGCTGTGTCATAAACAAATGCAAACATGTTTGTGTCTTCCACAATGCCAGAATTTATTGGATAACAATAAATTCACAAGGTAAGGTGGTAAGGCAGTTTTAATGACAGCATTTGCCAGACAGCCCCTTTGAAAGCCCTGTCCAAAGAAATCACAGATTCTTTTATGGCAATCTTAAGCACTGATACTAACTCTAAGATGAAACTATACATCACACAGTACATCAATGTGTGTGTGTGTGTGTGTGTGTGTGTGTGTGTGTGTGTTACAGAGTGATTACAAAGGGTTAAAGAGGCAAAGAGTTTAAAGAAGTTGGAGTAGCAAAAACTGGGAAACCAATAAAGATGTGAGAGTGACTTTGTTGATAGATAATGAACTCAAAGGGAAGCAAGGAAGAGGCTGCTGTTGTGAGTCAGGGAGTGTTGGGGCATAAATTTGAGAAGGAAACTGAAGAGTTTAGTGCAGCTATAGAGGCAAAAGGGTAAAATGAAGCGTGGATGAAGAAACAGATGCATGAAGAGCAGGTCCAGATGGGAAAACATGAGGATCGACAGACAACAGTTGAGTAGGCTATATCAACAACAAAATAGAGCAAAGCTGAAGCACCAGGAATAGTAGGAAGTTCTCTATCTATGAGTCCTTGACACATACACCAGGTGCTTAGGTGACAGATAGAAGGCATTGCCATTACAGCTTTAGATATCTTCCTGTTTACCAGATCCATGTAAAGGAGTTAATCCCTCCCCTAAGTCTAATATGTTCAGCAAGTTCTTAGACATGGTTTCTCTGATGTGATTTTAATATACTTATGTGCTTTCATGTCTCAGTTTACCCAAATAAATTCCTAGGGTAGCACTTGCTGTGGGATGTTATGTATGCTGTGAATGTGTTGCTCTGATTGGTTGACAAATAAAACACCAACTAGCCAGTAACCAGGCAGGACGAATAGGCAGGATAAGCAGAGAAGGAGAATTCTAGGAAGAGGAAGGCTGAGTCAGGAGACACCAGTCTGCCTGCCATCGAGGGAGCAGCATGTAATGGCACACAGGTAAAGCCATGGAAAACATGGCAACATACAGCTTAATAGAAATGGGCTGAGTTTAAGTGTAAGAGCTAGACAATAGGAAGCCTGAGCTAATTAATTAATTGACTTGAGCTAATTAGTGAGCAGTTTTAATAAATATAAGTCTCAGTGTGTTTACTTAGGTCTGAGTGGCTGCAGGACTTGTGGGTGAGAGAGATTTGTCCTGACCATGGGCCAGATGGGACACAGGAAAACCTTCAGCTACAAGCACTTTTTCTACTTACAGGAACAAGTCTTTGATCAGTCTGTGCCACATGATATAATGCCAGGCAATGGTGGGTACTGTTTTCATGTCTAAGCAAGCACACAGTCATTCTCTATCCTCAAAATGGAGTTGAGTGTTGTGGAATATTGGTTGAAGATGTTTTACATTCATTTATGCTGTGGAATATTTGTTTAATGATGCAAACATGTGTTGCATTTATTTTTATCTTACATTTGTTTAACTCTGTGAAGCTGTGTTTCTTTGCCTGCCCAAAACACCTGATTGGTCCTATAATGAGCTGAATGGCCAATAGCTAGGCAGGAGAGGGATAGGTGGGGCTGCCAGGCAGAGAGAATAAGTACAGGGAGAAAAAGAGAATAAGGAGTATTGAGAAAAAGAGGAGGAGGATGCCAGGGGCCAGCCACCCAGGCAAACAGCTTGACACAGAATAACTAGGAAAGAAAAGATATACAGAAATAGAAAAAGGTAAAAGGCCCGAGGCAAAAGGTATATGAGATATTTAAGTTAAGAAAAGCTGGCTAGAAACAAGCCAAGCTAAATCTGGGCATTTATAAGTAATAATAAATAAGTCTCCATGCAATTATTTGGGAGCTGGGTGGTGGGCCCCCAAAGATCAAAGAGTTAAAAAAAAACTACAGTGAAATCTCTCAGGGCAGGGCTCAGTCTGAAAAAAAAAATCATTGTTTTACACAATGTGGAGTAACATAGAACAGAGCACTCCCTGATCTTAACAGTAAGCCTTGCTACATGCTATGATTCACTAACACATTCTTTGAAGAACTAGTAATGTCATCACAAAATACAGTACTCTAGGATCCTGATTGTTTAAAACCAAAAGCCCTTGGAGATCAGAAGATTCTCAAGGAACCTTACTCTGAACTTCCTTTTTGTCTTAAGGCTTGCTAAAGTGTTATTAGTAATTACTTTTCATCCCTTTCCCAAAGGAAGATAGAATGAATCCACACCTGGATAGGCTTTGTATCAAGGTAATGTCTGTCTCTCTAGGCTCTTCCAAATTAGAAAGGGAGTCATTTACAAGGTAATTTCTGTCTCCTGGATTCATTCATCTCCCTCCAGACCATCTAGTACACTGCAAAATTACATTCCCACATATCCCTCTTTGCTAAGAAGAAGCCTCTAAACCTCACTGGGCTATTGAGTAATCATTTTCCTGTGATTTTTCCCTATGCACATTAAAGTTAAATACATTTGTGTGCCTTTACTCCCTGTTGTTTCAGCAGACTCTATTATTGAGTCTTCAGAGAGAAAGTTTAAACATCCTTCAGGTCTTTCCATGAAATGTTCTATTGAGCACATCCCAGATATCAGTGGAATAGTTATGTATGCCACAGATGCAAAGAATCAGTCAGGAAAGACAGGGGGTTACTCACAGGAATCAAAATAAATGCTTGAATGACTTTCTCTTCAGGGAGCCAGGTATGTTCAGGAATAAGCAGGGAGAGGAACAAATGGACTGACCATGTAGGTTGCATGGTGTTGTATTAGATAAGCTAGTTCCTGAAAGTGAAATCCCATACCTAGGTCATCCATACCTAACTGTTATGCCCAAGGGCACTTCATTTGTTCCATCAAAACACTGGGTTCTTACCTACAAATTGGAAAGATACATCAAGATAATTTCTAACATTCTGTCTGCCACAAATAATAATGGGGGGTCCATTTTCTCTGTTATTCTATGTTGTTTGGTTAGACTGTGGATGAAAAGTGACATAAAATGGATTAACAACAACAACAACCAAAAAGTTTAATTATATCTATTTTCATGGGAGTCCTGTACAAATATGAGATTCATAAAATAAGGCCAAGACTGTGAGAATGGAGTGGGGATTCCATGCCTGACATATATGAAGCCTTTAGCTCAATTTTTAGCACCCCCATAAACACACACACACACACACACACACACACACACACACACACACACACACACACACACACACACAGTGACTGGGCATTAGTTCTCATATAGCATCTTTAGCTACAGAAAGAAATGGGGCTTGAGACTTCTGGAAGTTAGAAATGGCAAGTTCTAGAAGGCTGAGGGGAATGCATGGTGAATGTATGGAAATATATGGTCACATGGTATATTAGACAGATGTGTCACTGTGACAGAATACCTGACATCACAACTGAAAAGGCGAGATGTTTACTTCAGCCCATTGTTTCTGGGCGTTCAGTGCACAGTTGCTTGGCTCCATGTGCCTGATATTAAAGTATATTATTACTATTACTATTATTATTAATTTTTATTTTTGCCACAGAGTAAGTGTGAAATAGAGAGACAGGCTGGAAGGACCAGGGACAAGATATCCCAAAGGACTCATTCCAACTGACCTACTTTATACATCTAGCATGACCTCCTAAAGTTTCCCAAACTACCCCAAATAGTGTCAAAAACTGTGAAATGTGATCATGTGTGGAGACATTACATATTCAAGTCAAAACCTTATGATCCGTATGTCCAAGGGCTTATGACTATCTCACAATGAAAAATGCATTTGAGAGTTGCTGTGGGATAATGCTTTTGTACACTGGTTTAATGAAACACTGATTGGCCAGTAGCCAAGCAGGAAGTGTAGGTGGGATAAGCAGACAAGGAGAATTCTGGGAAGAAGAAGGCTGAGTCAGGAGATGCCAGTCGGCCGTCCAGGGAGCAGCATGTAAGGGCACACAGGTAAAGCCCATAAGTCAACATTTCCACCATTGTTAAAAAGTTCAAGTTCAGATCAAAGACATGGCCTGTCAGGTAGGGCCACTGCAGTTATCACCAAGCCTGACTACCTGAGTTCAGTCTCTGAAACCCACATGGTAGAGGGAGAAAACTGATGCCTGTAAATTGTCCTCTGACTTCCACAAGTGCACTGTGGTACATGCATGCCCTCCCCCATCATGTATATATGTACATACAGACACACATTACATATAAATACATAAATGTAAAAAAAAAAGAAATGAAGTTTAAAATCTCCTATGAGAATTAAGTCCAACTTTGAGGTATGAATCTCCATAAAAATAAAAATTAAAAAAAAACCTTTTATGTTACATACTTCCAACACATGATGGCAAAGGAAGTGTTTCTGTTCCAAAAAGGAGTAATGAAGGGACATCAAGTTGAAATGGGACCAAAACAAGACGGAAACTCTATAGGGAAAATATTCAATGCTATAGTGCCATGTTTGGGATATGAGGCACATGTGGCGTGATGAACGCTCCAAAAGGCTTGGGTAACCCTTACAGCCCCACCGTTTGCAGCCCACAGGCTTCCCTCTTGGGTGGGCTCTGTTTCTTATCAGAGTCTCCAGCAAGGGAGCGATGTTCCTGGTGTTTCCAGCATCCTGGAATCTCCATCCAATCTTAAGCTGCACCCTCACTGCTTCGTGTGTTATCCAGCAGGTTGTCAGTGCAAGAAGAAGTGGTAGTGGTGTTATCTGAGAACTTACTAGAAATGCAGGTTCCATGTACCACCCCTGGTGTTGGATAGAGGGCTGCAGGTGACTTTCATGTACTTTCCCATTTAAGAAATGCTGGCTTGCTGGTTAAGCGTTCATTTCAAGGTGGAAAATTGACCAAATTCTGCCACATTCTTTCTCTGTGACTCTGCGTCATGAGCATGCTATGTCAGAAACAAACATCAAACACAAACATGTTTTGTCTTTTGACAATGCGAGAATTGATTAACAATAAAGTCACAAGGTACAGCAGTTTCAATGGTAGTAATTTTGCTAAATAGTCCCACTCTCTTTGATAGCCCTGGCCAAAGCAAGCAGATTCTTTTATGCCAGTCTTTTTTTTTTTTTTTTTGTTTTTTGTTTTTTGAGACAGGGTTTCTCTGTGTAGCTTTGTGCCTTTCCTGGATCTCGCTCTGTAGCCCAGGCTGGCCTCGAACTCACAAAGATCCGCCTGGCTCTTCCTCCCGAGTGCCGGGATTAAAGGCATGCACCACCACCGCCCGGCCTGTTATGGCAGTCTTAACCACTGATACTAACTCTCAGGTCACACGTTACACATCACACAGTAAATAGATCCTCTTGCTGTCTGTCTGAGCCTGTCTCTGACCATCTTTGTCTCCCACCTCTGTGTGCATGTGTGTGTTTACAGTGACAAGGCCTCTTCAAAAATCTACTGCCAGGCTCTTCCTCCTGAAGTCTCCAGAACCTCCCAAATTAATGCTATCAGCTGGGGACCGGCCATTCAAGACATGTGCCTGTGGGAGACATTTTATATTTAAACTCTAATGCTTTGTTATGCAGATGAGTATCTCTCAAGTGATGAAGATGATCTAGCACTTATTTTTGAAACAGATATCTTTATTAATGAAAATTGACTTAATAGATGGAAATTGATTTTTATTAGCACATACTAATTGAACCTATTAATGGGATTGAAATTTCTTTTACAAAACAACAGCTTTTTGCAGTTGCTCCTGTGTTATGAAAATCTTCAAAATCAATATGCCAAAGGGAAATATTGGGGGACTGAGGTGTTTTGTATATCCATGTAACTAAGGAATCAAACATGTTAAAAATCATGAAAACATACAGACATGTTTATAGACCAAGAATATCAAAATGCAATCCAGGTACGGTATCATATGCCTATAATCCCAGTATTGGGCAAGGGGAAGTAGGAAAATCAGGAGTTCAAGGTGACCCTTAGCTATAGAGTGAGTTTGAGTATAGCCTGGGTTACATGAGTTCCTGCCTCAAAAATGGAAGATATAAAAATGTATATAAAAATGGGAGCTAATGTCTAATAACTTGTTAGGTATTTGTTTTCACTAGCTCTTGGAAGGGACTGCTTAGGAATCTTAGGAATTTCCTGAGTGACTGCAGTGTCTACTATTTATTGTGCTCCCATAGAGCACACTTGGCTTCAGGTTAAGAAGATATCTCAGGATGGGCGTTAACCATGCAAGGAAAAGCAATCATGTGAATGGACAATTGGAGCTTTGCATCACGTGCTACTTACCTGATCTCTAGAGAGAAAAGGGAAGCTGGGTATTGAGTTCAGTCATATAGGCAAAGCTTAGTCAATCACATCTGTACAACATAGTCCTAGTCAAATTCTCGACACGAGGATGAATTTCTTGGTGGGTGAACACTTGGCTTTACTGGAAGAATGACGTGACATACCCTAATCTAGGGGTGAAAGTCACTGGAGTTGTGTGTTTAGCCCTATGTACCCCTTCATTTGACTTGTGGTGATCATAAGTCTAGTGCTTTCACGACCTTTGTGCATCTAGGGGTCATTTCAGTACATTACCAAACCAGAGAAAGTAATAGAAACTCCTGAATTTGTAATGTAAGTGAATGCAATAGATTCACCTCTTGGTGAGTACAAAACTGATAACTATAGTCACAGGATAAAAAGAGTGAAGAGAGATTTCTTACTCGCAGCTACTAAGGAGTGCACTGGAGGCAATTCCCAAATCAGTGGTGCCCTCTGGCCAAAAAGAGAATGAAGCTTCTATTGGGAAATTTATTCATATCCATATAGGAAATACAACATTACATGTAGAGAGGACACATTCCTGAGCATACTCATGCACCTGGGTAAATAATTGAACATTTTAATTTTAAAAGAATGAGTCAGTATGATGTGATAATGTTAGCCACTTTTTGCTAGTTTTCTGAAGTCCTTTAGCAAGCACAACAACGAATGACTTTGAAGTCATACTAACATTCTTCTTAAGAGGCAGCAGCATTTCCTGTACATGGAGGAGCTGACTGTTAAAAGTGCTTGCCTATTACCAGAGTCTTAGTCCAGAGGCCTGACCCTAAGAGCCCCAATAAACCAGGTCCAATCACTCAACCAAATGAAAGCTGAAAATACCAATGGACAAAACAGGAAAGGAACGTCAGTTAGTATAGCTACAATACCAGGAAAACAAGAGGACAGATGGCCTTTGCCCTGTGTTTGGAGGTACTGTCAGGAGCTCCTAGATATGACAGAGAGGGAGCAAACATGGAACTGGGCAAAAGTATGTATAGTTCATCTTGGTCACACTGTGGTCTGGCTGATCCCTATCTTCGGAATTGTCAGTTGTGTTCCCATCCCTTATGATTAGAAAACCTTATGATTGCTGCTTGCAAGGTAGGTCCCACTATTGTCATAAGATATTCTCCTGACAGATTTATTGCTCCTGAAAGCCAAGGGAAGTGACTCAGAGCAAAGGAGGCAGGTGCAAAATAGAGACAGAGATGCCAGGTTTTGATCCTAATTTTAGTTACCCATTGGACATGTGCATGGCAAAATGAAGAGTCAGGATTTCTAGCTAAAATTATCTGGAAATTCATGTTACATGCCTAGTAATTAACAGTAGTCTGTCAGAATTGCATGTGTGCTAAAGAACGTCACATTTGTATGAGGCTTTTGTAGTTAGGGTCATTTTTGTTGAGAGAGTGCCTTTAACCTGTGGAATCTGCATTAACTCAGATGCTGACATCAGAATTGTCTTATGGTACTGTAGAAACCAAACCAACTATATCCTTAATGGGAGAAGAAAGAATGAACCTACACAGAACATGATTTATGAGTCTATACACAAGAATTTCTGAGGCTGGAGAGATTACTCAGTGCTTAAGAGCACTTGTTGCTCTTGCCCAAGATTCAATTTCAGTTCCTAGAATGCACGTGGTGGCTCACAACCATTCATGATTCCAGTTCCAGAGATTTCAACTCCCTCATCTGGCCTGAGGGTACCAGCACAAACATGGTGCATATACATGCCTGTGCACAAAACACTCCTACAAACTGTCTTAGGGTTTCTATTACCATGAAGAGACACCATGGCCATGGCAGCTTTCACAGAGGAAAACATTTAATTGAGGCTGGCTTACATTTCAGAGGTTTAGTCCATTATTGCCATGGTGATAAACATGACAGTATGCAGGCAGACATGATGCTGGAGAAGGAGCTAAGAGTTCTATATCTTGATCCATAGGTATCAGGAAGCAACTAGCTACCACACTTGGTGCAGCTTGAGCATATATAAGACCTCAAAGCCTACTCCCACAATGACACACACACTTCCTCCAACAAGACCACACCTACTGTAATAAGTGTCACTCCCTATGGGGGGCATTTTCTTTCAAACCACCACACAAACAAAATAAAATAAATCTAAAAGGAAAAAATTTAAAGAATGCTCTTTCTAGTGGCTATCAACAGCTTTCAAAGTCATGAAATAGCTTTTACCAATTCCAAACGGAGTAATAGGTCAGAATAAACTATAGATAGTTTCCCATGAAACTTCAATTTTTCTGGATATACTTGTTTTACATGAGAAAGAAATGGGACCTGGGAGGGCTTTGAATTCATCCTCCAGTATCTAAGGAGAATCTTTATGAAAACAATACTGGCTGACCAGTAAACAGCATGCAAGATCCAAACTTAAACATTTGGACAAGCTGAACTTCACTTCCCCTGGTACATATCCTATGATCACAAGCCTCCCAACTGGGAAAGTCCTTCAGATGTGCAACCCAGCACAACTTCATGCACCCTGTGGACATTAATAATCATGAAATCAGTAAATAAATAACCAAAACCCTCCTGTTTGTTTTCTAAAGGCTGTTCTGTCTTCCATAATAAAACATGAGCATCTCGTCCACAAAGTAGTATTTCTCTATCTCTCCTGTCTCCCCATTGACCAGCTTTGCTTTCTGTATTTTGGGTTTGATATTTCCCTTTATGCCTCTGACTTTTCCTTGCATTGCTGTCCTGTATTGCATTTAGCTGTTGCTTTGTGTGTGAAACCAAAAGTTCCTGTCTTGCAAGTCATATGAGGACTATCAAAAGGCAGCACCTTTCATGTGACTTCAAATCCCATGCTAACTTAACATGCTAAACATTCAAATAGCTATCAATATGAAAAAGTTACTCGGGTACAAGTGCCAGCATTGTGTGCAAATTTTCCTTTAGATAAATATAAGGTACCCATAAATTAATTTAGGGTAATGTTTAAGGTATTCTCTCAGCAGTGGCTCTCTGAGGCTGATCCCACATCTCTTGAGAAGTTTTGGAGATCCAAATTCTCAAGCCCCCTCCCCCCACTCCAGACTTTTAGAACCAGAAATAGTGGGATGTGTTTCGACAGGCTGTTGTATAGATTTTTAAATTTTGTATTTGGAGATCCAAATGGTGAACAGAAGCCAGTATGCATAATGAAATGCAAGTGCTTTCTGCCTGTGTCTCTGGCCATGACCTGGTTATATAGCTTTGCAGGCAGAATCTTCAGAGCTTTGAAGACAAACATAACAGAGTCACACTACTCCATGATAGCCACGTATTTACCCCAATGTCATACTGTTCCTCATGTAGGAAAAGAGCTATACAAATCCAATGGGAAGTTTAAAATTCCAACATTCATCCTATCCCGCATTTATGTTCTAACTACACATCTTCATCTGCTTGTGGAGAAACTTTCCAATAGGCTCAGCTGTACAAACCCATCACTGAATCTTCCAAATGCTTAAACATTTGCTTCCAGAGTGCTTGGCCCAAGAAAATCTGGGGCAACAAGCTTTCAACAGACTTGTTTGCCTGAATTTTTAGCCACAGTTCAGAGGACCTCTGTTACATGCCGTTCTATGCCATTAACATCCCACTCCCCTTGCTAGTGTGACTCATATTTTGGCATCTGTTTCTTTTGGCAAGAGATGAGACTTTTAGTCATAGTGCAAAGCATGCAATTCTCTCTCATCCGATTTATTTAAACTTCTTTTCTCTTCCAAATCTCCCTAAAGATCGCTGCCAGAGGTGCTGCCTCCTCTCAGATGCTCATCTCGAGAAAGTGTCTTCTGAATGGGGGTGGAGAGGATGTTTTCACTTTGGGAGGATGTCTTCCAGTATTATAGAATCTGGAAGTGAATGTAGACAACTATCTTCAAAACGAGGCTCTGTAATTATGCACGTATGATGAAAATGACAGTCTGCAGGTGGCACATCACTTTGGAGGTGTGATCACAAACACCAGCCTCCTTGGGAGATGAGGTAAAGGCAGTTAGTGCTTAAATTAGTTTATCTTTAATTTGCATTTGATGTTGGACCACCAGGTGGGAGCAAGTTGATGAGTTGAAAATCTCTATTTTGCAGGAGAGCTGCTCTCCCTTCAGCACATCTGGAGACTTGGCATTGCCTATGAACTCTGCTTAGTTCATACAAGAGATTCTGATGTATAAGAGACTCCTAGCTGGAGGAGGCAATGCTTTGAGTTTGGGATCTGGTGTTCACAGTAATGATGCTTCTATAAACATTGTCTTTTGCACTTTCAAATGCTTCAGTGTATGTAGAAAGGACCTCGTTTGACCATTAGGCATATTTTATAAATTTATTTCCTATTTTGTTAACTGTTTTTGTTAAAAATGTCATGACATCAAAGTCAGTTTTATATCACTGAAATAGCATTTTAGCCAGTGTTTTCAGACTTAGTTGAATATTAGAATCACTAAAGATTATTTCAAAAAATCCCAGTGTACCTGACACCAAGCCTGATGACCTGGGTTTGGTTTCCAAGATTCCACATGGTAGAGGGAGAAAACTGAGTCCCATGGGCTGTCCTCTGACCTCTGTGTGCATGATGTGTCCCACTCTCCCACCCCACCCCACCCCACACACTTAAATGAATAAATGCAATTAAAAAAATCCCAATGATCAGGAAATGATACTCTCAAAATACAGAGAAGATTTCTCTGATGTTCTTACCACCCGGGCAAGACTGATACATGTTACAGGAAGAGAGACCCAAGAGCTAGAGTCCAAGGAACACTCAGAGCCCAGAGGAACTTTGTTGCAGACTATTGTCTGCTCTTTGAGCCCAGTTATCTCTCTCAAAATCATTTACACTTCCTCAAAAAATGCCTGCATCATCCACTTCCTTATAAACAAGTCATAGGGGAACTGCAGACATAGTTCAGTAGTTAAGAGCACACAGTAATTTTTCAGAGGACCCAAGTTTGACTCCCAACACCCATGTCAGGAGGCTCACAAATAACTATCCGTAACTCCGATTTCAGAGGATCTGACATTTCTGGCTTCCAGGGTTACTTGCATTCACATGTAGATACCACACACCCCCAATACATGGTTAAAAATAAATTGAATGTTTTTTAAAAGGAAGCATATACATTTCCAAATCTCATTTGGTTATTAGATACTGACTTTCTTGTGACATCTTCATGCACAGGAAACTTACATGTATGCCATTTCTTCTGTTAATCTGCCTATTGTCTGTTTGTTCTCATTTCTCAAATAATGGACCTCAATGGAGGAGAAAGAACATTTTTTTTTCATACTTACAAGTAGGGTGCACCCCAGACCAATGACATCAGACTGAATGGGGGTGGGACAGAAATAACAACATATTTAAAAGCTTTCCAGGACATCCTATTGGAGAGAGAGAGAGAGAGAGAGAGAGAGAGAGAGAGAGAGAGAGAGAGAGAGAGAGAGAGAGAGAGAGAGAACTACTTGAACAATTTCATGACAGTTAGTTGAGGGGTCGTGTGAGCTTGGGATAGACATTCTATTTGTAAGGAAACGAACATATGGTACTATGCACTGGAAATAGGATAAGGCCAAAAGGTTTCTCAGCCCTATAAATGTTAGAATAGTCAGTGAAATTGGAGCAGTCAGGGACACTACTCACCCTCAACTTGTCTGTTTCTAACTGGTAAAGCATTCAAGTCAGCGTCTGCTGGTGTCAATCTTGTTCTACTCCAGGGGGCATCTGGGTTGGAGAGTGGTTAACTCATAACAAACAAATCAGTATCAGTGTGTACATGTTACCCTCTTAATAGCATGCATATGCAGATTTCTTTGTACAGTATGAAGTACAAGTGTGTCTTTAAAATACAGAATATCAAAGTACCTGTGCACACACCCATCCCTCTTAGCCTCTATCATTTAGGGGCCTTTAAAAATTCCCAAGACTTGGAAAATGTCAAAATTGTTGGATATCTGCATTGGATATTAGAAAAACAAGACCAGACAAAACAAAGCAAAAAAAAAATCCTCAGGTAATTTCAATTTACCCATAAGGTTGAGAGCCAGTGGTCTGAAACAGTGCTCTTCAAATTTGGGTGCATGCCAGAATTCCCCCATTGGGAGTTAGGAGTCTAACTCCTAAAAAAATAAATAAATCACAAGCTATTATCCACACAAGTGACCTGAGAGTCCTCGGGGTGTGGCTCAGTTATGGATGTTTTATAACCTCCTCAGGTAAGTTCAATTTGCAAACTGACCTGAGAACTAGTCCTCTGACAGGTGAAAGAGTAGCTAAGGGAGAAAGAACAGAGGATATAGGAAGACATCACTAATAATTTTGTCTCCTTTGTCAACTGCTCAAATTCTGTTCTGATAAATGATTTTGTTTTTCGGTACTGGAGCAAGTCCAGTGAATCCAACAGCTTGCTCTCTGGCTTGACATTATGTTGAGGTATAAAGTATCCCCAGAAGAGGCTGCATCCATTCTCTTACTTTATGTATTGAAGGTGAAGATCACCCTTATTCAGAAAGCCACAGATCAGCATTTTCCCTCACCTGCCTTTAGGCTCCAGTTTATAAATTCCTATTACGAGATCTGCTTTATCTAGGGAGAACCATGCCTTCACCTCAGCTGCATATTAAAATCACAAGAAGAGATTGCAAGTTTTCACTGCTCAGGTCTCTCTCCAGGTCAGTGAAAGCAGAGTCTGGGGGAGAAGAGGGAGGGGTGGAGTTCATACTAACAGTGTGTGTGTGTGTGTGTGTGTGTGTGTGTGTGTGTGTGTGTGTGTGTGTGTGTGTGTATTTTGGTGCTGAGAACTAGGCCTCCTGTGTGGTAACTGAATACTCTGGCACAAGTTCCACCACCAGCTCCAGTGTGTTTTTAAACCAGAAAATGTATTCAGATAATTTTAGATTCTCATGCAGCAGCTTTGATGTGCATTTCTCTAATGGATGATATCCAACATCTTCTCACATGCTTATTTGCTGGCCACAAATCCTCTTTGGTGAGATATTTGTTTGAGTCTTTTGCCCATATTGCAATCAATTTTTGTAGTTTTGCTGTTGAGCTTCAGGTTTCTGTAGATCTTCTTGATACTTTGTCAGATACTGTGTTGGTTCATCTTGTCACCTTGATAAGATCTAGAATCACCATGGAAACAGGCTTCTGAGCATGCATGTGAAGGATTTTCAACATTAAGTCAACTGAGGTGGACACACCTGCCCTAGATGTAGGATCTGCCATTCTCTGGGCTGAGATTCCCATACTGCATAACATATAAAGGAAAAAGTTAGCTGAGCACAGCATTCATCACTCTCTCTGAGCGCAAACATTAGTCTCTGCTTCCTGCCTATGGAAACAACGTGACCAGATGCCTTCTGTCCTGCCCCCATGTCTTCCCCACTGTAATGAACACTATCTCTGGTACTGTGAGCCTAAAACAAAAAGAAAAAACTCAAAACCCACCTTAAGGTACTACTGTTAAGTACTACCTACTGTTAAGCTGCTTCTTAATAGGTATTTTGTCATAGCGATGAGAAAACTGATATAAATATGTTTTCCCACACTATAGCTTGTCTTTTCACCCTTTGTACATGGGCTCCCATGGAACATGAGTTTTCAGTCTTGACAAAGTCCAGCTTACTGATTTCTCTCCTAATGGATAATGCTTTTAGTACAAAGTCAAAGAATTCGGCCTCTGATCCTGAAGCCCCCCCTCCCTGTGTTTTCCTTTCAGTAGGTGGCTCTATAGCAGTAGTAATTGGATTCAGTGGGTTATAAAGATTTTTTTTAAAAGAATAAAAGATAGGAAGTTGGTAGAGGGAGTGGGATTAGATCGAATCAAAATGCATTCTATACAGGTATGAAATTCTCAAAGAATAAAGATTTTACAGACTTTATAGTTTTACATTTTATTTTTTATAATTAAACAGTACACGTTTAGAATTAGTCAACTGGACTCAGTTTAGGTAATCTAAATTTTTTTTTGAAATCCCAAGTATCACAAATAGTAACCAGTAGAACAGATGGCTTCTTGCCATCAGACCAGATCACAGTATTGACCTTGACTGCATCCATGTCACCGAGTTCCACAGCCTGTTTGCTCTGGTGTCTGGTGCTTGTTGGCTTTGACATGCACAATGAACTCAGACTCAGGATTCACAGTGCAGTTGATAATAGTATATTGGCCAAACCTATTTCTCCTGGAGCAGCTCTCTTCTGAAGATATTTAGGTTGTGTCTAGATTTAGTAATGTTGGCCACCAGAAGATGACAGACATTTTTTTTTTTTTGGCCAGGGTTTGGGTGTAGAGGTTGTAGACTCCTTTCAGCACTGCAATGTGGCTTTCAAAGCCATGGCTTTGGCTTTCTTTAGAGGTACAACTTTTCTTCATTTTCAGTATGTCATCTTCATAGCAAGGCACATTTCACATTTAAGTATATCTGCTTTGAGTAAAAATTTTTTTATAAGAGTCAAGGTATATGTCTATTGCCTTTATTTATTTCTATGTCTGTGGATGTCCACAAGTTGGCATTTTAAAATTTTTTTATTTTATGTGCATAAGCGTTTTACTCACATGCATGTATGTGTACTATGCACATAACTGGTGCCCAAGGAGGTCAGAAGAAGAATCTGATCTCCTGTAACTGATGTTACAGATAGCAACCATGTGGGTTCTAGGAACTAAATCCGGATCCTCTGCAATAGCAACAGATCCTCTTAAGCACTAAGCCATCTCTCCAGCCCTGCATCAGTATTTTTAAAAAGCTCCTCAGATCTAGTGAGATGGCTCACTAGGTAAAGGCACATGCCACCAAACATGACAACCTGAGTTCAATCCCTGTAACCCAGTTTGAGGCCGCCAAAATTGCTCAGTCTTGCTCAGTGGTCCCAGGCTTTTGCACTAAGTCTGAAGTCTGACAACTTGAGTTCAGTCCCTGGGATCCTTGTGGTGGAAGGAGAGACTGACTTCTGCAAGTTGTCATCTGACCTCAACACATGTATGTGCCTCTTTCCCAAACAAACAAAATGTAACAAGAAATGTAACTCATCTGTATCTGACATTTACATCACATCTCAGTTTGTACTACCACATTTCAAGTGCTCAATAAACACAAATAGTTAATGCCTACTGTTTTGGAAATCACAGTTTCAGGCAAAGGAAGTCTTATTCTTTATCCCTATCTTTCTCATGTTTGTTAACTGAATATTAAATTCATGTACTGTTTCTACCTGAAGCCAATGTGGGGCCTACTCACTTCAAATAATAGCAGCTGTTTTAGAAAGCCTTGCTTCTGATTAGAGCAGGATGAAACAATCTTGTTCTAGACAAATGCATTCATGGTGGAATGTGCTGCTATAAATATTTATATCGGTCTGACAGTGATGGCCCCACAGCCTGAGAGCCATGATGTCTTCTCCCCATGCTTGGATCTTATCTTATTTTCCCTCAACTAAAGTTATTAAATTCACATGAGCTTGCACAGTGTTCTAAATTCATGAGAGCCTTGTTTATAGATGGAACTGTATTGCAGTGAAGGTGGGACAAGGTAAATCTTCCATGTCATCACTTAAACTGTCTAAGGAACAAAATGCTGAGCAGAACTGATTTCCATTCTACAAATGAATGCACGCAGATTTAAATAAATGCACCTTTACACACCCAGCACCAACTAGAATGACTTCTCAACCTCAATGCTGCTGACATTTGTTACTTTTAATTTTTTTTTAAAAAATTTTCTTGCTGAGGGGCTGTCCTGTGCACTGTTAGGATATGTGGCATCATATGTGATCTCCAATGTCTGTGTCAAATATTATCTCTAGACATTGCTAAATGACCCCTAGAGATCACATGGAACTGAGACTCACTGGACCACACCGAAATGAATTTCTAAAGTATGCATAGTTTCTTCTCCTTTCTCCTTTCCTTTTTTCTTTTCTTAATTTTTTTTAAGACAGGACCTCCTGCATCTCAGGCTGACCTCAGACTCACCGTATGACTCAGGCTAACCCTAACCTTTTGATCATCTTGCCTCCACCTCCCAGTGCTAGGATCATAAATCTATGCAACCATGCTGGGCTTATGTGTTGCTGGAGATCCAACCTAGGGTTTCATTAACCAATTGAGCAATCTTCCTTCCTTGCTTGCTTGCTTGCTTGCTCCCGTCCTTTCTGCCTTCTTTCCTTCCTTGCTTCTTGGATTCTTTGCCCAATTTGAAACTTTACATAACTAACAGAATTCCTTTAATATTATGGACCACTCCAATTTATTTTTGTCTCTGGAGAGAAATGATGCTTTCTCAAACTACTTGTGAGATTTGTTAGTCATTGAGAAAAATGTTACCTGTTTTTCAGGTCACAGTATTGTGGATACCTTAACATCGAGAAGTGGGATAGATTCTTATATTGATGCAAACAAAACGCAGCTGCACTTACCTCAAAAGGAATGAGAGCAATTGTTCTGAACCAAGAATGAGTGACCATGGCCTGGGAACACAGATTCAAATGACCCTGAATAACATGTTCCAATGTGGAACTTTCATAGTCACAGAACAAAAGAAAGTCATAAATCAAGGTATTTACCAACCACACTGATGGGAACTGCAGATAGGCATTTCATCCGATGTGGGGAATCTCTGTTATGCATCTCAGATGTTATCAGATGGCATTGTTAGCTTTTTGGTTGGTGGAAGCTAGTAAATACATTCAAAGGTTTTACCTGACTAAAAAAAGCATGTTAGGTCAGACACAGAGATCCATAAGAATGGCTATTAAGAAGACTGAAGATAGTCCAAAAGCCAGGCATAATGGCTAACACCTCTTTTCCTAGCATTCACAAGGCAAAGACAGGAGGATTACCACAAGTTTGAGGCCAGTTGGGTCTATATGCCGAGTTCCAGGGCATCCTGAGCTACAGTGTGAGATCTTGTTTCAATAACAACAACAACAATAATAATATTAATAAAGGTAGCCCAAAAATAATTTTGCTCTAGATCTGCAATATTCCTACTACACACAGTTATGAAGTTCTTTATGTGTGTATGCATGTATGTTAATGGGTGGGTAAGAATGTTCGTATTTGGGTACATATGGAGGAGAGTAGAGGAAAACCTCAAGTATTGTTACTTAAGAGTCATCTAGATTATTTTGAGACAGGATCTTTCATTGACCTGGAGCTTGCCAATTAGGCTAGGCTGGCAGACTGGTAAACCTCAGGAATCTACCTATTTCTGTGTCCTCATCACTGGGATTACATATGTATTCAGCTGTCATGAGTGTTTGTACCCTGAGGCAGGCAATTGCCATCTTGGGGCATGCAGCTGTGCCCCTCTGCAAAACAGCACTTTACTTGGGCTTGTTGACAGTTTGTACCTCCAATAGAGGGGTGGGGAGGGTCAGCAGACCCTCACCTGAGTATCCAGCTGCTCCTTACAGCCTATTGTAAGCAACTGTTCCTAAATTGCCAATGGCCGGGAGGAGAGGTTAGAGTACCTCAATCTGAGAAGCCTAGGGGAAGCAGGGTTGTCTGTCTATGTGGCCTTCTGCCCCACTGGATAAGGCTTTTCAGGCCCTGCAGCCTGTCGGAAGAGAGCACTGGCACCCTCCCCCTATGCTCTGTGAAAAAGCCCAATACACTCATTGGTTCCCCAGAGTGAACTTTGGCAGAATTGAGACTCAGTTTGCCTTTAGGACTTTAGTATTGGGACTTTAGGAGAAGGAATAGACATTGCTTATGTCTTCCCCTGAGACAGAATTTAATAGTTACCATGCCTGGTTTTTAAATGTGGGTTATGATGCCGGGCGGTGGTGGCGCACGCCTTTAATCCCAGCACTCGGGAGGCAGAGCCAGGTGGATCTCTGCGAGTTCGAGGCCAGCCTCAGCTACCAAGTGAGTTCCAGGAAAGGCACAAAGCTACACAGAGAAACCCTGTCTCGAAAACAAACAAAAAAAAAATGTGGGTTATGAGGATCAAACTTACTTTTCCCCCACTGAACCATCTCATCAGCCCAGAGTTCTGTGCTATCAGTAAGCTTTGTAGACTCTTCCACACAGGTCTGGGTTTTTTTTCTGCCAATTTCAAGATTATTCACTGCCCAATGATTCTCTTCTCATCCTGGAAGGACAGCTTGATTTCCCACACATACAGAAAGTGTTTGCCCATTTCTCCAGCCAAGAAAATGACACTGGATTCAGAAGTCTTCCTCTTCTTTGCCAGAGCCCTTCAAAGAGACTTTATTAGGTATTATGGTTGCTCCTGCACATCGCATGAATGAACAGATACAGGATTACAAGTGGCGTTGCAGGTAGAAGCTGGGGATTGAAGCATAGGACTGAACCAAGAAACGGGTTTACTGTATCCAGAGACAATGGGCCGAACAAAAGGGATTAGTTAGCGATGGTGTGCTTGGAGCACAGTTCAAACTAATCAAAATACATTTGGAAGTAAAGAAAGAAGATTGCCAGCATGAAAGCTTTCAGTGTCCACCACATTTCTTCTGAAAGGGGGAACCTGTGACTCCCCATCCTAGTAATGGCCAGCAAGACAGATCCAGATTTAGGGATTTAATATTCATTGAACTTTGGGGATTTAAGCTACCTTAAAACAGATGTGTGACTGACTTATGGGGTGTTTTCAGGAGTTGCAGTCATATGAGAAAATATAGCACTTTAATTTAGCAATCTCTGTTCTTGTAGAACAAGGCAATCCTTCATTCAGTGTGATAGGATAAATGTTCTGATGGGCCAAGAAGAGGTGAATTTATAAGTATGGCAGAACAGGAGAAAGCAGAAACAAAACAGCCAAAGTAGATTGGCCATATCTAAGGCACTTTGTCTATAAGGTAGAAACCGGAGCTCATGGAGCTGAGGATATAGCTCAATGGTGCAGTGCCCTGAGGATGTTGCTTGGACCCTTCAGTCAACTAGAGTCGATGTGACAAACTTATTTTGTTCTGGTCAGTAATTTTCTCTTTGGGGTGGCTGAAGGGAGAGCAGGGAATTGAACTCAGAGCCACATGTATGCTAATCGTGAGTCCTGTAACTAAGCTACATCCCCAGCCCCTATGTAACAGCAGCTTTTCTCATTGTTCTGATGAAATACCTGCCTAAAGCAACTGGAGGGAGCAAAGGTTTATCTTAGCTCAAAGGTTAAAGGAATAGAGGCCATTATGGTAAGGAAAAGCATGGTAGCAGAAGCAGCTCACAGCTGTGGTGAGGGGAATCTGTTCACTTCTGGGCAAACTAGGAGGTAGAGTGAGGTAATGGTGATGGATTTCCTTGTTCTATTTGTATTTAATTCAGGACCACAGCCTTTAGAATGGTGCCACACACCCTTCGGGCAGATCTCTTCCTCTTAGCTTATCTGATCTGGAAATATTTTCATGGAATACTCAAACTGTACCTTATTAATGTCCTATTTTGTGTTTCTGTATGGTTGGTATATGTGCATGTACATGTGCACATGCATGTATGTGCATTTGGAGGACAGAGGTTGGTGTTGAGTGTTTTCTCAACTTTTATCCATCTTATTCTTTGAAACTGAGGCATTCACTGACTATGGAGCTCACTGATTGGCTAGGCTGACTGGACTGTGAGCTCCAGGTATTTGCTTATCTCTGCCTCCTTCCAACACCAGCCTGCCCAAATTCAGGTCTTCAAGATGGCATAGCTAGCACCTTCCCAACTAAGCCAGGTGTTTCTTAATCCAATCAAGCTGACAATGAAAACCAACCACCAATTGACCACTACTGCTTCAGATGATCTGACCCTGATTGGAAAATTATCAGTAGAAAAAACCAGTTTGTGAGTGTATGTGTGTATGTGATATGTATTCGTGTGTGTCCGTGTATTTGAGTACAAGTATAATGCTATGGTTGTTGTATGGAGGTCAGACAACAAATTTGGGAGTCAGTCCTTGCCTTTCACCTTGTTTGGGACACAGTCTCTTTGTTGTTGAGTGCTAGCTGGGTGATGCCTCTGAGGAGCCTCTTGTCTCTGCACCCTATTTCTTCGTAGCAGCACTGGGGTCACAGACACTCATGCTCCTGTACCCAGATTTCTGTGGATTCTTACGATTCAAACTCAGTTCCCCCAATACATGTGCAGCAAGTGCCTCACCCACTGAGCCATCTCCTCAGCTCCCCCCAACCAATGAATTTTTAAAGATTTTCTAATCTGTTATGAGCCTAAGGATCTTTGAAACATAATAAAATTGTATCATTGTGTAATAATCACCTTATGGTAAAATTGTATCTTAAATAAACATTGTTATTTAAAAATAGAGTAAGACAAGGACACATCTGCTGCACTAGTTAGAATGAGGCTTTGCAAACTTATACATAGTGAATAAAGTTGGCTCAGTTGATGACCATGCATCTTCAATCAGAATTTATATGTAATATGTACACATTCCTGAACTGCACGCAGGTTAGGCACAAAGATCTTTCTGATTAGAGAAAGCACCAGAACTCAGAGGAAAATGGACAAACAGTGGGGCAGTGTCAGCTAATATGTCAGCTGAGGCTATTTTGTCCCTTTAAGATCTTTGGATATGACCTTGACATTCTGACCTTGACATTCGTAGTGTTGGTGGTGAACTAGAGCTGGATACAGGAGCCTTATTTCTTTTCACTATCACAACAGAGATTTGGAACATGGTGAGCAGGCTGAACCCAATGGAAGTTCAATAGTAACTGAACTCCCCTCTTTCATGGATGAGTAGGCAGATGAGAAACCATGGAAGTCACAGTCCTTAAATACATCCAAATATGCAATATTTGTTGACTACTTTTGCTCAAAGCAATGTGCTTTATAGCTTTGAAGCCCTACTTGGCATGTCCCCTTTGTCTTTGGAGAGGTTCTCTTTCAATGACAGACTCACTAAAATACTAGCTAGACTCAGTCTTGCTTGCCTCCATTCTGCTATCTTTGTATAAATGAAATGGTTGTTTTGTTGCTGTTGTTTTTTGTTTACTTGCTTGGTTGGGTTTTTTTTGTGGGTGTGGTGGTTAGAAAGAAAATGGCCCCCATAGGCTCATAGGGAGTGGTGCTATTAGTGGATGTGGCCTTGTTGGGATAGGTGTGGCTTTGTTGGAGTCACTAGGGGCCAGGCTTTGAGGTCTCAAAGGCTCAAGTGTGACCTTCACTGCCTAACCATCCAGATGTAGAACTCTTAGCTCCTTCTCCAGCACCATGTCTGCCTGCACTCTGCCATGTTTCCTGTCATAACAATAATGGACTAAACCTCTGAAGCTGTAAGCCAGCCCCAATTAAATGTTTTCCTTTATATGAGTTGCCATGGTCATGGCGTCTTTTCACAGCAATAGAACAATTTTTCCTCGATATTCAAAAATAGAATGAGTACTTAGAATGGTTCCTCCCATGACAGGAAAGCCTATCTAAGAAAATGCATTCTCTAAAGAGCTGTGCCATACCATCCTTTAGGTCCTGTGCTGGAAAAGTAAATCAAGTTTCAAATGATACCTTTAAATTATATTCTATAGTAACATAAAGGTATCGTAAAAGTATCAAGTCCTAGTTCTGCAAAAGTCAAATATTCTCTATTTCATGACTTGTAGGAGTAACCATGCTTTATCACAGGTCATTGTTTTTTATACAATGTCTGGCCCTAAACTCTCTATGTAGTTGCCTATAAGGTTGTATATGGCACTCATGTGGTCAAAAGACAACTTGCAGGCATTTTTTTCTTTCTGCCATGTGGGTCCCAAAGATCAAACTCAGGTCCTCAGCTTGGAGGAAAGTGTCTTTACCCACTGAGGCATATCACTGGTCCTTAATGTCTTCCTTAAGGGACTAGATTAGTTACATGAGAATGGGCTGCCCTTTATGGTTAACCTCTTCCATACACACCACACCCACTTGCCTTCTACTTTCCATCATGTTATAATCTATCAAGGGCCTTCACCAAATGCAGCTTCCTTATTTTGGATTTCTAGTTCTCAGAACCACAAACAGAGTCAATGTCCTTCCTTTATGAATTACCCATTTGAGATATCCTATTATAGCGACACCACCACACTGGGGCAACCACTGTAGTGCAGCATCAGCATTACCTGGGTGCTTTATGCAAATAGAGAATCTGAAGCCTCACTTCAGACCTACTGAATCATAATCTGCATTTTCACAAAAGCTCCAGGAAATCTATTGGTTTAGTAGGAGCTAGAAGCATTGCTGAAAGACTAAATTCTATACTATTTTTCCAGAGGGATACTGTGGTAATATCATTTCCTGTTACTGTAATCAAATATGGTGACAAAATCAAGGAACACACCATTTATTTGGACTCCAAGTTCAAGGGTGCAGTCTGTCATGGAAGAGAAGTTATAGTTGAAGGAGTTTAAAGTGGCTGATTGTATTGTATCCACAATCAGGAAGCACAGAAAGATGAATGCTGGTGCTCATCTCACATTCTCCTTTTTATTCAGTCCAGAACCTGAACCTGTGGAATGGTAGCATGCACATTTAGGGCGGATCTTCTCACCTCAGTTAAACCAGTGCATTAACTCCCTCATAGACATGTACAGACATTTGTTTCCATAATAATTCTAATATGTTGAACATCAGTATCAGCTATCACAGATACAGATAACTATTACAAGATGTCTGAACACTGAAGATCGGCTAAAACATTTCTATCTCTAACTGTTCTCACATTCCTTTGCCTTATAGACCAAGTAGTGTTGGATAAAATGGGGACTGTCCTAAGACTTTGTGGAGATAGAAAAGATAAATTCCAGCAAGTTGGATGCAGGGAGTGGGGTGCCTTCAAGACAGAGAGTAAAGCTGTGGGTAGAGCGAATAGCGCTCCTCCAAGAATCCTAAGCAATATGTAGGTTAGTGTCAAACAAGTTACCATAGGGCTGTCGGGGGGAGAAATAAGGCTATCATTTATTCATGGCCCATCAGCCAAACAAGAAAAAGAACTCTGATTTTGAGATCTTCGCTTTAAGGAATGAGCCTGGATATCTGTTTGAAAAGGGGAGAGACCAAGCACAGAGACATGGAGTGTCTATGACAGGAAAGACACCATTATGGGAAAAGCATTTTTTCTGTTGCATTCCATGGCAATGCTTTATCACTTTATTTTTGATATTGGTTTAAAACAATCTTGTTGTATCAAAGGAAATTAGTTAACTAATATAGGTCATAATTAAATTTGTTTTCTTAATTAATTTTTGATATCTTTCATCAAATTTCAATTATAAAAAGCAGGGTTGTAATAAGCTCATTTTTAAAAAAAATAAGGAGAGGCTGGAGAGATGCCTCAGTGGTTAAAAGCACTGGATGCTCTTCTGGAGGACCCGGGTTCAAGTCCCAGCATCCACATGACAGCTCACAACTGTCTGTAACTCCATTTCCAGGAATCTGACACCCTCACACAGACACCAAAATGCAAATAAAATTAAAAAATAAATAAATAAAAATGGAGGAAACTGCATTTTACCATGAAAAGAATTGCTGTTAAGTACATTTTCAGAGTGTTGCATCTTTCTGGAAAGATTAAAAATTTTTTGAACTATATTTTCTGAGTAATTATAGATACACACATATGCACACTGTCTGCTTTCTTTATATACATTTTATCACAATCTATTTTAAGATTTTATTTTAGGGAACGTAGAGATGACTTAGTGGTTAAGGTCACTTGTTACTTTTGCAGAGGACCCAGTTTGGACCCCAGTATTCAACTGGTGGTTCACAACCATCTGCAACTCCAGTTTCAGGGGATTCAACATCCTCTTCTGGCCTCTTGGGGTACTGCATTCACATGGTGCATTCAAATACATGCAGACAAATATTTATACAAGTGAAATAAAATTTTAAGCTTTTAAAGATTTTGTTTTTAATTTTATTTATTTCTCTCTGTGTGTGGTTATGAGTACATGTGTGTGAGTGCCCATGGTGGCCAGAAAAGGGCATCAATACCTGGGAACTGGAGTTACAGGTTGTTAGTGAGTGGACTGGTGTGGGTGCTAGGTACTGAATGTGGGTCCTCTGAAAGGGCAAAAAGTGCTGGTAACCACAAAGCAACCTCTCCAACCCTTCTCATAACAAATTTTGTCATGTTATGATCTTTGTATCAGTTTGGGTATAAAATCATCCTAATGATTTGTGAAAAATGGTTGAATTTGAATGTATGCGAGTTTCACAGGTCTCATATTTCATAATTATTCAGATAAATACCTCATAGACAATCCTGAGGACCCTACCACCTATTCAAAGAAGTATTTAATCCAGGAGTCCTCTTTTGGTACAGCCCACCACTTATCTCATTTGGGAGCAAAAGAAATCTAATCTCTCCATTGGCAGCAAAGCCCAGAAGAGTTGCTGATTTAATTCAGTGGCTATTTGTAGAACCTATTTGTAGATGCAGACTTGCCCTTTTATTCTCACCTTAAGAGTGGCAGGCAGAGATGCTGTGCCAAAGAAACAAACAAAAAAAGCCCTCTGCATTCCCATCTACCTTTCAGTGACATTTCTTTGGAAATAATCATCATAAAAAAACAACCCCTTCTCTCCCATCCTGAGGATGTTTGGTAGCTAGCCTTAGAGGGAAGAACCATTTTCCCCATAGGATGAAAGTAAGTGGAAACAAGTTAGTAGATACATTATCTAGAGGAGCTAAGTAAGAAATGGATTGATTTCACAGATCCACTAAAGCAAAATCCATTTAATGAGCACACAAATTAAATCAATTCACCCAATAAAAGTGGTTTTTAGGAGAGAGTTTGGGAAATATTTCCTATTTCCAAGGACCATCTTATGTGTAAAGATAGAAATGATGTAAAAAGAAACTGAACAATACCTGTTTAGGTTTCTCCCTCTCCCTCTCCCTCTCCCTCTCCCTCTCCCTCTCCCTCTCCCTCTCCCTCTCCCTCTCCCTCTCCCTCTCCCTCTCCCTCTCCCTCTCCCTCTCCCTCTCCCTCTCCCTCTCCCTCTCCCTCTCCCTCTCCCTCTCTCTCTCTCTCTCTCTCTCTCTCTCTCTCTCTCTCTCTCTCTCTCTCTCTCCCTGGAGAGATTTCCAATGTTGAATAATTGGTCTCTAGAATAAGCTATGTTTGAATCATGGGTTTAAAAGATTAAACAATTCTGCTAATTTGCATTAAACATGTGAATTAATTTTTCAGAGCTGAATGTCAAAATGTCATTTTCTACTAGTGATCATATGAGCAGTTGTAACTCCTAGACTTCACCCAATACAGGTCACCATATGCCCTCTATTTTTTTTTAATGTTAAGTTAATGTGCATAGTGATATGTCCCCCAAATCACAGTGTGACACTTGGTTAATCATTAATGTCTTCAAGATAACACAGGGATGTATTATGCATCAGATAGTCTTCCAAGTAATATGCCTTAGGACATTTACATTTTCATTTGTGATTGTTAATCTTGATTGTCAACTTGATGAAATTTAGAATCCTACGGTGGGGGAAAACTATGGATATATCTCTGAAGGATTTTCTAGATGAAGTTAATGAAGGTAAGAAAGCACACCTTAAATGTGGCTGACATCATCCTATGGGTTGAGGTCCTTGACTGAATAAAAAAGCAAAGGCTAGTTGAGTATCACCATTCATTCCTCTCTGTTCCCTCACTGTGGATGCTATTTTGCTTGCTGCCTCCCTTTCCTGCCTCCATGCCTTTACACCATGATGGTTTCTATACCCTGGAACTATAAGCCAAAATGATCCCTTTCTTCCCTAAGTTGCTTTGGTCAGGTATTTTTTGTCATAGCAAGCAGACAAGTAATGAATACATTATTCCGTTCCTTATTTCAGATGCTTCATTTCCAGGATATATTTGTGGGACTAGGGTGAACTATGTTCCATTCAAGCACATTTTTACCCACACACTCCCCTCTGGAACACCCACTTTGGAAACTGTGCATATATCAACTAGCTCCTAGCAAGACACACCTATGCATGTTGAAAAGAAAGGTTGAATTCTTGTTTGCATTCTAGCCTTTCCCTCCCTAGTAAAATTAGGAGAAATGAAGCTGTCAGCTCTCCCTGTAGATTTGTTAATTGAGCTACCTGATGGTATTTCCTCATGGGGAGTCCTTACCTACACAATGCCCTCATTATGATATACTAAGTTTGACTATTATTAGCTATGATAATCCCACCAGGTATCTGTAGATTTCTGGAACATGGCCAGCTGAAAAATACTACACTTCTAATATCCAACTGTAAAATGAAGATGTTTCATGACAAAAAAAAATAGTTTGTTTTTTGATACCCTCCCACATACTCCAAACAACAATTTAGTAGTTTGTATGTTAAATCTGGACTGGGACCAATCACCCTACTCTAATTCTATAACTTCCTGAAAACAGGGGCTGTATCCTGTTTATCTTTGGGACACTGTGCCAAGCATAGTACTTGACGTGTAGAAAACGTTCAATACATGTTTAAGTTATTTAGAACAATATCCATACACAATGCAGGTTACTTTTAATGGACATAAACTATGTGGATTATGAAACTCATTGAAAAGCTGAAAAAAAAAATAGCTTCTAACCACAACCCTTGACATTGGGGGAATGCTTAATAATCAAGTAAAATGAGAAACTATTTATATGTGACTACCTGGGAACTTGGGAACAGTATGTACATGAACGTGCAGATTCTCTCTCTTGTTGTGTGTCTGTGTGTTGTATGTGTGTGTAGAGTACATGTTCATGTGTGTGAATGTAGGCATGTATGCTGTAGTGCACTTGTGGAGCAGAGAGGACATCCTCTAGTGTCAGTCCTCTCTGTCTTCATTGTTTGACACATGACCACTCATTTCCTGCTCCCCATGCCAGAGATTCTCCAGACTCCATCTCTCACATAGCCAAACGAATGCTGGGATTCCAGACACACACTAGAGTGTTTAGCTTCATGTGGGTTTGGGGGATCCAGACTCAGATCTTCATGCTTGTTCATCAAGTGCTCTACTCACTGAGCACCTGCCCAGCTGGTAGTTAGTGGTTCCTTAGTCTTTTCTAACATTTCGAAAGTCTTCCTCAAAGCATAATCCAGGTACTATGACCTCAGAATTGCTGGCATATTAGAAATGCATAATCTTCAACCCAGTGCCAACCCTTCTTAGTCATACTCTGGCTCCTCATTCAATGAGTCCTTCAAACACACTCCTGGAAAAGGTCTAAGGATTCCTTATTGATCTGTCTTTGAGGTTATCTGACCCTGCTTAAGAAGTGATACTTTCAGCCGGGCGGTGGTGGCGCACGCCTTTAATCCCAGCACTCGGGAGGCAGAGCCAGGCGGATCTCTGTGAGTTCGAGGCCAGCCTGGTCTACCAAGTGAGTTCCAGGAAAGGCGCAAAGCTACACAGAGAAACCCTGTCTCGAAAAACCAAAAAAAAAAAAAAAAAGAAGTGATACTTTCTTTGATGCTTATATATCCCCATTATGATTGGTTGGCTTTCCCAGGCTTAGAACTAAGAGAGGACAAACCAGTTTTCTATTTCTCATACTTTTCTGAACCTACAAAATGTTGAACTTTCAATCCATTTTATTCAAACACTGCTTGCTTATGGACTGCTTTGCAAAAAGTTTAATACTATTATATATTCTGTTTACTGGAGGGCAGGAAAATACAATATTGAATAATGAGTCCCATGGGCAAGAAAAAGGATGTGGAAATTTCACCTATAATCGAGTTAAAGAACATTAGATTCAGTAAGTAGCTGATAGATGTGCCTGGGGTAAAGAAAAATGCATTGGTATATAGCAAGTTCATAGAGTCTTTTCTTTTCCCTGAGCCTTTAATAAAAATGTATATTGATTTTAAGCCATAAAATGGAAGGGTTAATAGGAACAATTAGCCAGAGATCAGTGTCAGAATCATTGAAATTCAAAATATCAGTGAAGAAGAAAACACTACTGGAAGGAAAAGAAGAGCTCAGAGGAACATAAATTAGCAAGAAGACACATAAAGAAATGTCACAGACACATGATGAGTCAGACTGTCATGAAAGTTTAGTCTAGAGAACGGCACAAACTTGAAACAAACTTGTTATGTGGATGCTTACATGTTGTATTTGAAATGAGGTTCCCTAATGTTAGGTTTCATAATGCCTCTGAGGTCTACTTGGCTTTACCCTGAGTGAATATTTGCTGCTAATACCTTCCTAACAGCCAGGAATTTGGGCCCCAAGCTCTGTGTGGGTTGTATAGAGTCCAGCAGAGCAGCAAGCAGAGAGCAACAGTGGCTTTCATGATGACCTTGCATTTCAGTGAGTCTCAGATACCCTTTCCATGCTCAACCAATCTACTGAGAGCTAACAAACATAAAACCGGTAAAGAAAGACCAGAATAGGAAGGAAGGGAGAGCCACACACATAGATTGGACTCTGGCTGGGACTAAACCATAGACTATTGTAGAAGGAAATGAAAAACAGGAATGCAAATCCACTGAAAGCTCTTCAAGATTACATGTGGGTTTTGTTGTTGTCCTTGTTGGTAAAACCTACACTTTGGCCAAACTGACTCATTTTACAAATGACATTGAGAAAATTAGAAAAGAAAGATCTTTCCCTCTTAGCCTTTATTTACAATTGTCATGGCATTTTGATTTTGACTGTCTTAATATTCTGATAGTCTGAGTGAATGACATTGGCTTTATAGAGAAATACTTGAATAAAGAAGAACCCTAATTTCCCTGTGTTCTGCTTTGGTTTGAGACTGAGTCTTGACATGTTGCCAAGAATGCCTTTCTCCAGCTTCACTCTTGTGCATGGTGGCCCAGTCAGAATGGCCATTTTGAAGTTGCTTTTCTTTTCATTTATTTATTTATTTAGAAAAAATTTTCATTCATTTTAAACAACAAAGATTCCCCCTCTTCCCTCCTTCTATACCCCCAGCCTTGTCCTCCCAACTCACCCCCCACTTCCACCCACAAGAAGGCAGGGCCTACCATGGAGAGGCACATCCAGTAGAGACAAGTCCAAGCCCTTCCCCCTGCCTGAAGGCTGCACAAGGTAACTCATCATAGGTAGTGGGTTCCAAAAAGCCTGCTCATGCACCAGAGATGGATTCTGATTCTACCGCTAGGGCTCCCACCACAAGCAGACCAAGCTACAAAACTGTCTTGCCATGCAAAGGGCCTATTCCAGTCCCATGCAGGCTCCACAGCCATTGATACAACTTTCATAAGTTCCCACCAGTTTGGTTTGGTCATCTCTCCAGTTTGGTTTGGTCATCTCTGCATGTTTCCCCATCATGATCCAGATGCACTTGCTCATAGAATCCCTCCTCTCTCTCTCCCCGACTGGACTCTTGGAGCATGGCCTGGTGTTTAGCCGTGGATCTCTGCATTTGCTTCCATCAGTTACTGGAGAAATGCTCTGTGATGACAGTTAGGGTATTCAATGGTCTGATCACTGGGGTAAGCCAGTTTAGTTCGGGCACCCACTCCACTATTTCTAGTAGCCCAATCTGGAAGAATTTCAAATGGCCAAAAGACATTTAGGGAATTGCTCAACATCCTTAATCATCAGGGAGATGAAAATCAAAATGACTCTGAGATACCATCTTACACCTGTCAGAATGACTAAGATCAAAAGCACTGCAGACAGCTTATGTTAGAGAGGATGTGGAGCAAGGGGAACACTCCTACACTGTTGGTGGGAATGCAAATTTGTACAGCCACTTTGGAAATCAATATGACAGTTTCTCAGAAAATTGGGAATCAATCTACCTCAAGACCCAGCTATACCACTCTTGGGCATATACCAAGGAATGCTCAATCATACCACATGGACACATGCTTAACTATGTTCATAGCAGCAGTATTCATAATAGCCAGAACCTAGAAACAATCTAGATGTCCCTCAACCAAAGAATGGACAAAGAAAATGTGGTATATGTACACAATGGAGTATGACTCAGCAGAGAAAAACAATGACATCATGAAATTTGCAGGCAAATGGATGTAACTAGAAAATATCATCCTGAGTGAGATAACCCAGACTAAGAAGGACAAACATGGTATGTACTCACTCATAAGTGGATACTAGATGTAAAGCAAAGGATAATCAGACAACAACTCACAACTCCAGAGAAGCTAACTAACAAGAAAGACCCAAAGAGGGATGCATGTGTAGCTAGAGTTTTCCGCCTTGCCCACAGTCAGGACAAATCTTTGTCACCCGCCAGTCCCACAGCCGCTCAGACCCAACCAAGTAAACACAGAGACTTATATTGCTTACAAACTGTATGGCCGTGGCAGGCTTCTTGCTAACTGTGCTTGTAGCTTAAATTAGTCCATTTCCATAAATCTATACCTTGCCACGTGGCTGGTGGCTTACCGGCATCTTCACATGCTGCTGGTCATGGCGGCGGCTGAGGTGTCTCTCCTCAGCCTTCTGCTTCCCGGAATTCTCCTCTCTCCTTGTCCCACCTACTTCCTGCCTGGCCACTGGCCAATCAGTGTTTTATTTATTGACCAATCAGAGCAATTTGACATACAGACCGTCTCACAGCATGCATGGATTGCCCTGGGAAGGAGAAATAGATGAGATCTCCATGAATAAACTGGGGATGAGGGGAGGGCAATGGAGGTTAGGGGATAGGGGATTGAGAACATAAGGGAATGGGATGGTTGAGCTGGAATAGCAATGGAGGGGGAAAGCAATGAAGGAGATACCATGATAGAGGGAGATATCATGGGGATAGAGAGAAATCCAGGGCTAGGGAAATTGCCAGGAAGTTACTTTTGTTAATGGTGGGAGTGGGGACAGGGTGACAGAGCAGCAGGAGGTAACTGATCCATTAACATCTAGCTTGTAAGTTGCTTCTTTTGTCTGCACTTTGAAGCAGAAAGAACATTATTGCTGTGTGTTAATTTTTGCTTGGGAAATTTCAGTGGTGTTTTTCTAATTTTGATTTCTCAAGTCAATAAAAGCTATAAAAGCTTAGTCTCAGATCGGTAAAAAGGAATTTTGACATGAATGATTCTATTTTGATTTTTTAAATTGGTCTGTTGAGGCCTAATGCAGGAGATTAGTTCAAAAGAGAGATTCACCTAAAATTTTTTATTTAACACGAGGTCTGAAAATTTGTGGAATATGTTTTATTCTTAAAAAAAATCATTATGCATGTTACCACATACAGATTCTAGCACATTTGAGCTGGAGTTGTAGCTCAAGTGGCAGGGCAGTTTACCAGCATACAAAAGACCCTGAATTCCATCCCTAGCACCACAACCAAACAGAAAGAGATTCTGAGAAATTTTATGGGGGAGAAACAATTTTGTCCAATGCCATGTTTCTTTTTTTTTTCTTTTTTTTTTTTTATTTAGCCCAGGCTGGCCTCGAACTCGTGATCCTCCTGCCTCCGCCTCCTTCAGCAAATCCTACCGGCGTGCGCCACCACCACCGGCCAATGCCATGTTTCTTAACATTATATGAAATAACTTTTTGTCCCAGTGTGAGCTGTGGGGGAAGTAATATTAGGAGGGATCTACTTGAGGAAATGATGATTTCTAGAGCTAGAAAATAGAACATAGGGATGTATTCTAATGCAGTATTACAGGCGTCATAGTCCTCGCTGCCAGGATATAAACAATGTTTAAAGGCTGGGAAAACTGCCTGCTCATCAAAGCTTTGGGTAAGCCCAATACTTTTCCACTCTAGTGAGGCCAGGATGGAAGAAATATCTTTGCATGTTCTAGAAAAATAATGGCCCCACTTACCTCCACTTACCAGGAAGGCCCCAGACCAGTTAATCTAGGTCCTATAGTACTGTTATATCCTTTGCCTAAAGCTGTGCTAATGGATGTAAATTTATGCACATGAGGAGGAGAGTCAGGAATGAACAGGGAGAAGGCAAGTACAGAACTTAAGAATTTTCGTTTTAAAATTGTAGTCATTTTTCCCCTTCATGCCAGGACTCCATGATGAGCATCTCTTCACTTACAGAATTTAGAATCTGGTAGAGAGAGAAGTGTTAATAGAAATTATAAAGATTTTAAAATGCAAGATATTATGAGTGTGCTATGAAGAAAAACCTAGTACTGTCAATTGAGGGGACATTTAATGTTCTGAGCCAATGATGATTTGAGAGCCAATGGGAAGGGGGTGAGAGAGGGAAGTTAGGACAGAGGAAATGTGAGGCAGAGAAATGGGCCTGAGCCATAAAGACACTTGAGGTTTTGAGAGAGGGGCTAGGAAGGTACACAAAGCCTTGATTATTCAGGGAGTTGGAAGGAAAGTTATAGTCATTCATGGGCTAAAAGACATTAGAGCCATTTGATGTTTTCTTTTGTATATGTCCAATGTAAATGTATGAATCCAGGCCTACATGTGCTACACTGTACATGTGAAAGTCATAGGACAACTTTTGGGAATTGGTTTTCTCCAATATAGGTCTAAACCCAGGTCATCAACCTTGTGTAGCAAACACTTTCACCTACTGGGCCATCTTGCTGGCTCTATTTTGAGGGTTTTCATCAAATCTCACCAGGTCTATAGTTTCTTACATCCTGAGTATTTCTGAATCAAAATGTAGAAGTTGCCCAGATCTCTTGAGACTCTGGTAGGAGTCTAGGTGAGAGAAGCTCTGATATGTTTAGGGATGGTAAAAGGGGAGAGAGGGAAATAGAAATATGGATAGATTATAGATAGATAGATAGATAGATAGATAGATAGATAGATAGATAGATGATAGATAGATAGATAGATAGATAGATAGATAGATAGATAGATAGATAGATAGAGGAAGGGTGTCAAGGATGAAAGTCAAATTCCTAGGTGGTATAAATGGAGGGAGGGTGGTATCATCCATTAAAATGGAGCATGCATTGCTGTGGGATGGTCTGTATGTCAAATGTATTGCTCTGATTGGTCAATAAATAAAACACTGATTGGCCAGTAGCCAGGCAGGAAGTATAGGCGGGACTAACAGAGAGGAGAATTGAGAGAACAGGAGGCAGAAAGAGACACTGCCTGCTGCCGCCATGACAAGCAGCATGTGAAGATGCTGGTAAGCCATGAGCCATGTGGCAAGGTATAGATTTATAGAAATGGATTAATATAAGATATAAGAACAGTTAGCAAGAAGCCTGCCACGGTCATACAGTTTGTAAGCAATATAAGTCTCTGTGTTTACTTGGTTGTGTCTGAGTGGCTGTGGGACTGGTGGGTGACAGAGATTTGTCCTGACTATGGTCCAGGCAGGAAAACTCTAGCTACAATTCACTGAAATAGAAATTGGATGGCTGTAGACAGATTTCTAAACAGTCTTATTAAATAAGAACACAGAGCCAAATACAGAGGTAACAGTCAAAGAGATCAGAGCGAATAGCCACAACTAGCCTTAGCTTACCAAGCTTATTCCATAGAGAGAGCTTCTTCCCATCTGATCTGTGCTTTTATTGCCTTCCTGTTCTGCCTTCTCATTGGCTCTAAGCCCAGCCACATGACTTGCTTGTCACTGCCTGTCTATATAGACCTCCAGGTCTCTATGGTTGGTACTGGGATTAAAGACTCATATCACCACGCTTGGCTGTGTTTTTGACCACACAGAGACTCTGCCCACCATGTGATCACATTAAGGGCATAGGCTACCACTGCCTGACTTCTATTTATGGCTCTCTGACCTCTGATCTCCAGGCAAACCTCATTTATTAACATTCAAATAAAATATCACATTTCAGCACAAATAAAGTATCACCATAGTTGGCAAACCCAAGTGTGTGATCACAAATTGTTTATCTCATTTGTTATAGACCCTTGCAACTCCTAAGTTGACAGTTCATACATGTGTGTCAACTTCAACAGTGTACCTGGGCTGCAAATATACAGGGAGTAATGGCTTACCAATGGTATTTGCTACCATGGCTGTGGAGAAGTTCAGTTAAAGAGAGGGAGGAGAGTACTCTTCTAACTTTAGCATCTTAAAGGGTTCATAGATAGGTGCCAGTAAAGGAAACTGAAAGATGCTAACAGTAGAAGGGGGAGTCTGTTATGTCAGAAACCTAGTGTTATTGATATAGCCACATATTATAACAAGAGCTCACTTCAAGTTTGGGTCATAGAAAATCCATTGGATGAAGCAACAAGGCGGTTATTGCTGATCTTTGACAAGTACTGTAGCTGGAATGATAAGACTAGATTCTAGAATTGAGTGAGATGATTGTTTTTTTCAAGGACTAAAGGAAGATCAATAGTCAGTCTGACTTTGGCCATAAGTATGTAAGCAACCTCACTTGTATTTGGCTCTCACCACTTAGAATGCAGAAATTGTGATGGTTGGTTTTACTCGTCAACTTGATACAATCTAGTGTTACCTGGGAAGGGAGTCTCAATGAAAAATTGTCTAGATTAGGTTGGCTTTGGGGCATGCCTGTGAGGACTTTTCTTCATTTTGTTCATTGAAGTGGAGGCCCCTGAATGTGTGTGGCACCATTTCGTGGGCTGTGCCCTGGACTGATAAGAAGAAAGAAGCCAGCTAAACACTAGTATGCATCTATTGCTTTCTCTGACTGTGGTTGTAGTGTAAGCAGTTTCTCTCAGCTCCTTCAGCAGTGACTTCCCTGGATGATGGACTATAACCTGTAACTGTGAGCGAAAATAAAGCCCCTCATCCACTAAGTGGCTTTTGTCAGTCACTGGAAATGAAACTAAGACAAATGTCTGATCCAGCTCTTCAGAGGATGATAAATAGATGATTTTTTTATTCACTCTCAATTCCTTTATGGCCCTCAAAGCAAGAAAATCTTTCTAATATCAAGTTTTATTTACTCATTTTTTAAAATATTTTTATTTATTTTTTACTTTATGTGTATGAGTGTTTTGCCTGCATGTATGTAGTATGTGGGCCACAAAGGTGCAGTAGAGGCCATAGAGGCCAGAAGAGGGGGTCAGATTACCAGGAATTGTAGTTACAGACAGTTGTGAGTCATCATGTGGTTGCTGGGAATCCAACCTGGGTCCTCTGGAAGAGCTGCAAGTGCTCTTCACTGCTGACCCAGCTCTCCAGTTCCCTGCTATCTAGTTTTAAAGACATACTACTGTACTAGGGATATTCTTAAGGACAGAGTATCTGTATAGCATGCATGAAGCCCTGATTTTGTATCTCAGCACCAAATAAACAAGTGAATAAATAATAAATAAAGAGCCATTATATATTTATTATGATATAGGACCTCTGTCCTCTCACTAAAACAATAAAATTAAAACAAATATTTTTTGTGCTATTACACAGAAAGTTCACATTCATCACTTTAGAAATTTCTATGCCTGTCTCTGCTATAATAATGTCTTTCCAAATGTTTAAGGAAAATTCAGACTATAACAAATTCTGCCCTAAGCGTTGACTTTAAAAATGTAACTTGTGTGAGATGAACCTCTCTGCCTTTAATGCCTACGGTCTTAAGTCTTTTTTTAGAAACCTCAGAGAAGTACTGGATTTGTAAAGAAGACTTGCTTTTTATATCAATTCCCTTTCGATCACCTACCAATTCAGCCACATTAAAAAGGTGCATTTTCCAGACTATGTCATGCTGTTTTTCTTGTCTCTTAATAATAACCTCCTGTAGTCTCCACCACCACTAGAAGGAAATATTTGGGGTCACAGGGTTAGAATAGTGAAATCACCTTTGTTTGCACATTTAGTTGACAGTTGACAACAGTTGTTCCCCCCCTCTCCCCCGGCTTCTATTCATGTTGCTCTACCCCAAGTACATGTTCCTGGATGAGAACATTTCAGTGCAAATTTAACTGTAAACAAATTTTCCTCAATGAATCTGTGTGGCAGTATAAGAGAGCCTATTTCATAAAAGTGACAGGTGACTATTGCATTCGGGAAAGACAAATTATTTCTTAATTTATTATAACCCCAGATCCAGCAAGGAAAGGGAGCAGGCACAATATCAAAAGTTGGGGAAGTTTCTCATAGTCAGCAATTTATACACATACAAATTCCACGTATCAGGAAATCAGTGAGATTTTCAACATGCATACAACCACTTGAAAATGCACAGAGGCTTTGCTGGAAAATAAAGAGATTGTAAGGCATTGGAATTCGGTTCAAAACAAATTAGATAGCTTAAATGTTAGGAACTGCATGCAGGTCATGGGAAAAAAGAGGGTATGTGCTCTCCTTTTCTTTCTTCCTATTTTTCCCCTTTAAAGTTTTAACACTTTCATAGAGAATTCTCATGTCTAAGAAAATTAGCTTAAATCCATTGACGTGAATGAATTATTCCTAAAGGAAAGAGACATTTTTTTTTAAAGTGAGTTGGTTTCACTAGAGCATCATTTAGAAAAGTACCCAATTCCTGGAAATACCCTTTGTCCTAGTAAATTAACTCATTGTCAGAATCTTTTCTGAGTTCTTTTATGATGGGATTAATGTTCAAGACAGGGACCACGTGCTTTCTCTTGAGATTTTAGTCCTAAAAGATCATTTGTGTGGACTGAAGCTGTGACTAGGCTAGAGATAAACTATCCCAGAGCCTGTCACTTGGTGCCTATCACAGAAGTTCTAGTTAACATTCTTTCAAGTGAGGAACATCTTCAAAGCCATCCGTCAGAGGCAAGGTTGAGCTCTAACCCTGTTTCTGGGAGTACTGAATTGGGAAAACTTTCAGGTAGGTCCCACCCAACACAGCCTTCTATAAACTAGCTTCTTGTCTGTGGAGGTGGGGCTTGAGAATGTGATGTTACATCACTTTCCTAATTAAGCTATGCTATATGGCAGAGACATTGCAGGCTTAGGCTTAATTAAGGTTCCAGAAGAACTAGTTTTGAGTTAATCTCAAAGGAGATTGCCCTGAGTACAGCAATGATCTAATTAGGCAGACCCTTAAAGGGAACTGGGCCCCATTGGAAAGAAAAGATTTGAAGAGAGGGCAGCTCTGCTTATGGTGGTGGCCAGAGAACAAAGACCCAAGGGTAGCTTATAGGAGCTAACAGTAAGGCTCTCTGCCACCAACAAATCAAACTAGAGCAACTAGGTGCACTAATGAAGGGATTGCAGCCTCAAAAAAAAATCTGACATCGTTAAAATATCACTTGTTGCCGGGTGATGGTGGTGCACGCCTTTAATCCCAGCACTCGGGAGGCAGAGGCAGGCGGATCTCTGTGAGTTCGAGGCCAGCCTGGTCTACAGAGTGAGTTCCAGGAAAGGCGCAAAGCTATACAAGAGAAACCCTGTCTCGAAAAACCAAAAAAAAAAAAAAATCACTTGTTTTGACACCGCCCCCATATTTTGTGGAATTTTCTAGAATATCATGAGAAGAAATACCCACCAAAGGAGCTTCAGTCCATCATAACAGGAGGGAAAAAAGGGATCCTCTTACTCCATGAGTATGCCACCAACTTAAAAATATTCATATAAACACCTTTAAAATTCACACTACAGAACCCACTGGGCTTCTTTTTGCCCGGAGGCAGCCCACTCCAATCTTTCTTGGGAGTGTTTGCTTTGCTTAGCTTTGCTAAATATCTGCTTAAATTATCAATGGCTCTTGACTAAATTCAAGAAGATAAGAACTGAGGGATTCTGGAACAGTCTCCTTGTAGCTTCGAAAACTAAAAATCTGACAACAGCCACTTTCTCAGACCCAGGGAAATGGATGGAATGAGCAATTGATGAACTGGAAGTTGGATCTGTTGTAGATGGACTGGAGATAAGGGATAGAGTCCCAGTGTGGCTCAGACCACAAGGGGAAAACACAGGCACCAAGGGAGTCTATCCCAGGTTTCGTTTCGGCAACTGTGTTGCAACTCTGGAGGAAAGGTATCCTAACTGTTCAGGACTTAGGCGACACCTTGAGCTGCTTGGACAGCTCTGGCAGCTGGAGCTGCAAGGGGACAGCTCAGCTCTGGAGGGAAAGGTAACCTGACTGTTCGGGAGTCAGGCTATACCTGGTGCGATGGGGGATGGTCTCCCTGCAGGTTATAGCAATCCTACTCCTCTCCTGGAGAGCCACTACAGCTAAGCTTTGCTCAGTCCCCACTTAAGTGGGCTTCCTAGCCGAACTCTGCTCCTTCTCCTGCCCAAGATGTTGCCTCTTTTGCTTCACTCTGTTAAAGGGGAAAACCTTGCAGAAATGTAGCAATCTCCTGCTCCAGCTCAAAAGTTGTTACTAGTTTACTCCCCCTTGCTCAGCCCCCTAAGGGATGTCTCAGCAAGGTTCTTCTGTTCAGCTCCTCTTGCTCAGCCCCCTCCCCAAGGGAACAACTCTGCAAAGGTTTTTCTGCTCAGTCCGCTATGGGATGTCATAGCACTCTCCTTCTCTGCACCGATGAATGAAGAGCTTCACACTTAAGACTCTTTGAGAAAGATTTTTTGGGGAAGGAGGAGTCCGGGAAGAGTGGCTGCCTCTACCAGGGTGGCGAGAACAGCCCACAACTGACCAGGCAGGGCGGTTTATATAGATCTTTTGGGGGCATAGTTAACCAGGGATTGGTTAGTTTTTTTTTTTTTTTTCTGCTCAGGGATTGGTTAATTTTGTGGGTTAGGAACAGAGATGGCCCTGATTTCAGAGCCAAACTGTGTTTCTTTCACTGGCCTTTCTTAGCTTTTTGAATCTAATTCTAAGGCATATTTCTTCCACTGGCTCTGATTCTAGGGACAAAGAGTGTTTCCTTTGTACTGGTTTCAGTATCACGGCATGTTTCTTTGGTTCTGGGTTTGGCAATAAAGTATTCTTTTCTCTGGCTCAGGTCTTAGATCCAGGCTGTTTCTTTCACTGGTTCTCAGCTCCAGGTCAGTGTGCTTACTTTCCTTTTTCTGTGATTGGTTGGTTTCACTGGTCAGTTGGCCAGGGGCAGAGATGGCTCTGATCTCAGAGCCAAACTGTGTTTCTTTCACTGGCCTTCCTTACCTTTTTGACTCTATTTCTAAGGCCAGGGCATATTTCTCTCAATGGCTCTGATTCTAGGGACAAAGAATGTTTCTTTGGCACTGGTTTCAGAATGAGGGCATGTTTCTCAGGTTCTGGGTTTGGGGATAAACTGTTTCTTCCTCTGGCTCAGGTCCCAGATCCAGGCTGTGTTTCTTTCCATGGTTCTGGGCTCCAGAGTCAGGGTGGGTTTCTTTAGCCCGTTCCTTTTCCCTACAGTGTGTGTGTGTGTGTGTGTGTGTGTGTACGCCTGCATGCACACATGTGAACAATAAGGACAGGGGGTGTTGGGTGCCCTGCTCTTTTATACTCCCTGCCTTATTCCTTTGAAATAGGGCTAACTCAGTGAACATGGACTAGGCTGATGGCCAGCAAGCCCCAGCAATCCTCCCCCCCCCCCCCCCGCCCCCCCCAGCCCCCGTGTCTCTTCCAGCTCTGCAGTTACAGGTAATACCACATCCTGCTTTTTAAGCTGGGTGCTAGGATCCAAACTCTGCTCCTCTTACTTATTTAGCAATAAGTGAACTGCTGAACCACCTCTCCAGTTCCAAGAAACCAGTTTTTCAGCTTTTCTATCACCTGTTTTTCTTGGAACCTTTTATGTTCATTCTCTTTTTATTTTCATATGGTTTAGTGAAGGTAAAGCAATGTTGGATCTGCCTATCCTCCATTTAAACCAGTTTCTCAGATGTGGCTGCTTTGGGTTTATTTTAAAACTTTGATTTTATTTACTCTTTGTGTCTTTCATATCATGCATCTCGATCCCATTCATTTTCTGTCCCTTCGTATATGCCCTCTGCCCTTGCAGCCCACTCCCTGCCCCCCAATAGAATTTAAGAGAAAAAGGGAAAAAATCTCATCATGGAAGCTGCAGTGTGACACAGTGAGTCATGCTGGAAACCCCTTTGTCCATATGTCTTCACTTGCAGGTGTTCATTGCAAAGAGTCATTGGTCTAGTTTGAGGCCTCTGGTTTCTGCTACATTGTCAAAGCTGGGCCCCCACTGGGACTCCTTTTGGCTACCCTGATGTTGCCCTATGTAGTGGAGATCCTGGAGCTTTGGGTCTGTAGGACCAGTCCCCTCACATGCTCCAGCAGATCCCAGATGGGGTGGACTCACCTGTCATGTGGCAGCATGAGTGGGAGAGAGATGCTCCCCACCCCCTCACCTCCAACAATCAACATCTGAGGCATGTGGGAGAGCTGGCCCTGAGGTCAGAAGAGTGGGAGAGCCGTCCCTGCTCCTCATCTGCTGAAGCACTCCAGAGATGACCACTGTGCCAGGCGTGGGCACCACAGTAGAGCTAGTTCTAGGTGGTTTTAACCAGCACTACAAGTGGGAAGGTGGCTCAACTTGCCTCCAAAGTTGCACCCTCATGTAATCTTGGGGAAAAGAATGACTTCTAGGATCCTCATCCTCCTTGCCCATAAAAACCAAGATTTTAGGATAAACTGAGGCAGGCTGTTAGGAGAAAGGAACATGAACAACTTGTCTTCCAAGGACCAAACTTGCTCTTGAGTGTGCATATACTTTTTACAGACAAGGGGCTGGTCAATTAAAGCAAACATATGGGATCCACAGGACAATCTTAGGTGTCTTTCTTAAGTCACTAGCCACCACTTATTTTTTTGAGACAGGGTCTCTCTTACTAAATGTGAAGCTTGCTGAGTAGATAGACTGGCTGGTCAGTGAGTGTTTATATTCTCCTCTCTGCTTTCCTAGTGCTTGAATTACAAGTGTATGGCAATATGTCTGGCCATCTATCTATCTGTCTATCTATCTATCTATCTATCTATCTATCTATCTATCTATCTATCTATCTATGTATCTATGCATCTATCATCTTTCTTTCTCTCTCTCTCTCTCTCTCTCTCTCTCTCTCTCTCTCTCTCTCTTTCTTTCTTTTTGTGTCATTTGGGGATCAAACTCAGGTCCTTGTGTTTAAAAGGCTCCCAATTGTTCAGAGTGAACTAAGTTCCCAGTTATCTTCAAATGTTTTAACATGCACAAAAGTTTAGGACACATAAGTGGGGTGGGGAAGGTATGAGATTTTGGACATTAAAAGCCAAAACTGTTTTTTTTTCAAAGGAAAGAAACCATCAGTAGGCAAATGGAAAGGATCTGATGTGGTGATTTTATTGGGGTGCCAGGGCAGGGGTGGGAATACTACCAAGCATGGAAGTTTGAAGAACTGACATTTGGCTCTCAGTGAGGTGTAATGTTCAGGATATTCACCCATGAACAGTTCTAGGAAGGCAGAGGGAGGCCAGCCTCAGTGGACAGGTTAAATGTGTTATTTCCTCACTCTCACACCTATCATGTACAAGATATAATCACCCAACAGGGAGAAGAGACACATGGGCTACCTTTCCCTAGATATGAAGAGTAGGGAGGTGACTAGGACACATGGGAAGAATTCAAATCCGTTCCTTTGGACTCTGGAGGGAGGAAACGGCCTGTGTGTTTGGGAGGGCCCATGGTACTAGTGATGTCAAGAACCCTCCAGTGGGTGGTGAAAAGTGCAGGGAGAAAGAGCAGCTTTTTGGCATCAACCCTTCCCTAAGCGAAGATTTCCTGAGAAACTTGCTGCCCAGAAAAGCTTCCTTTAGGAGAGCTCACCCAGTCCAGGTTGGTACTTCACTCTGCGGGCTGATGTTCTGTCACTGTGAGTCACTTTTTCTTTTATCACATGTGTTGGGCCCTTCTCCTCCCTGATCTTATATCGCTGCTTTTCAAATTAGGAGGACCAGTTATTTATTTGATTTCCATGAGGGGCTGCTTTTTGGGAAAGTTATGTCTTCTATTAGTGAGGGGACAATGGTATCAGCTTCAAAGGTCTCTTCTATCACCAGCTTGGGCTGTCTTTGTGCCCTTCCATCACCCAGTCACCCATCAAGTACCTCTGTGCAAGGACTCAAGTAGGGGAGACATGAGGCAATCTAGACTTCTGTGGCCCCAGAGTTTCAAGCTAAAGCTGTGAGTTTAATGTCCCAAACCGCACTGGTGTGCAGCCTAAACTAGGCACAGGGACGGGGAGAAACTGGATGCACTCAAGGATAGGGTCTCTTGACATGGAATTCATTTTTGGAAGCCCAAGGTAGTGTCCTTACAAAATGCAAAGGCGACCCAAATGGAATGACGATGATCTTTAGAAGGGAAAAAATGGTCTGAACATTGGGGGGTTTTTTTAAACAATGATTTATCACTTAGAGACAAGAGTTTTTTCCTGATGATATTTATTTCATAAATGTAATTATTTTCTAAAACATATTAAAATAGAAAACATGTTCTTTTGATCAATTTATACAAAGAAAATACCAATATAGTAATAAAAATACTGAAAATATATGAAAAGCACCAGAACATTAGAGAAATGACACTGGCAACAACAATTCTAGGAATATATTTTTTATAATTATACAATAAAGTGCTATTAAATCCAGTCAAAATTAGTGGCAAGATATAAAAAGTTATGGTTTTATGAAATTTGAGACTAGGTTTACCAGTAATTGCATTTTAGGCTACTTGCAGATCAAGCTAATGATTTTTTATTAATGTTTTCATGGAAAATGTATTAATTTCCATTCCCATGTGAAAACAAAAATCAAAATGAAAATCCCTGGCAATTTGATCATGAAAAGGCAATGACATGATTAGAGATAAAATTCCTGATTAGAATACCAAAAATAATCATGCAAATGTGATTAAATTAAATGAAGACAGAACGAAATATAATGCAAATATATAGATTAATCAAGATTAGTAGAAAAGTTTAGACGCCTTTGACATTATGGTTAATTTTCTGCAGTTCTGTTTAGTCACATTCACCACAGTTTTGAGGAGTGATGTAACGATGTATGTGTTACATTCATGTATTACAATGAAATGTATTACAATGAATGCTAACAAGGTATGTTACTAAATTCAACTGACCAGACATTAAGCAAGGAAGGGTATTTAGTGTGCCAACACCATTTTCTTATGAAACATTAAAGGGACACTGTTAGGACAATTTTATTCCTCATCTTGGCTAATTGATTCTTCATTTATCTGATGAGGAATGAAAAGCACAGACAAATACTCTGGGATGAGATTACATTAAGGCCCCAAATCTACCACTTGGGAAGTCACTGTGAACACACAGGGACATAGATACTGTGCACAGTACTTAGTGTGGACTGCAGTCTGTTTCACATCTGGAGGTGGCAAACTGAAACAGAAAAACCCAAATTAAGACAAAGGATTACACTAGTGTCCTTTTAAGGTTTTATTTCCTCAGCCGACTTTTGAAGGAGCTCTGTTACATCACTCCTCAAAACTCGGTTTTGGAGTCAACTTCTTCAAGCTGAAAGCCCCCAACTCTACTCCTGAGAACAATAAATCTCCAAACATGGCTGCAAATTCATTTGCTAGGCAGACCACTTTTCTTTAATCAAAAGTAGATATACATTTGAACCTAAAGTGACTGAAACTGGTCATGTTGATGATAACACAAACTAATTTCATTAGCTTCTGCTTCTGCAAGGTGTATCCCTGGAGGAATTTAGGAGCCGTGTGAATATACCAAAGGCAGAGTAACAAGTGGTCCAGAGAGCCCATTGGAAGTAGTGGTTCCCATCCTCTCAGCCTCTTTGTTTTGCTTTTATATTTGCACACATGGATACTCCAGTCTTTTCAAGTTTTCCTTCTCACCAACAATTTTAACAAGGACCATTTTGAACGCAAGGTTGGCTATACTAACAATCAGCTAAAACAACTAGACTCTCAACAACATTACCTAAAGCCTTTCATTTAAAAATGAGGGTGCACAGGGCATAATCTGTGGTCCACAGAGGAGACTCCTTTGCCCTGGAATGAAGAAGAAGATGGAACAATGGAAGAGTAGGCCCTTACACTAAACCAGGCAAAAAGGTTCAGTGTCCAAACAGAGTGAACGGCATGAAACTGCATAGAATTGACTAGAAAGGGGGGCTGTTTTGGAGACTTTCTTTCTGGGCACTGTTACCAGAAATCAACAAAAATTCAACCACATGGAGCTTTCCATATTGTGTCAAAACCAGAGTGTTCACTAAAGAGCCCAGATTAGTAAGAGGCAGGCTGCTCAGCAATGCTGAGAAACAAAGGCTAAGGTGGTTTGCCATTAAATAGCTTTACATTCCAAAAAGAATCTTGACTATCATCTGGAAGGAGTTCTCAAGTTACAAAGTCATGATTACATAAATTACTCTGTTTAAGTATGTTTACTCTTCAATATACATATTTTACATACATAGTATAGAAAAGCGATTACGTCAGCTCAGCTAGTAATTCTATATTTTTTAAAAAAGCAGATTACATCTTTTGGCTACAACAATGCATGTTACTTAGACTTTTCAGCTCAGCTCATGTATTTACATGATACAACTTTGCTTTGAAAGCATTCAAATCAAAAAGAAAAAAAATAAATTACGTCTAAGCTATTAATTTACATAATGCATATGCCTTTACTTAGTTTCCTAACTAGCTATAGTCTCTAATAATCAATGCCTTGGACATTTCTCTATTCAAACAACTGATTTTCAAGCTAGGTACCCTCCTATATGCTACATATTTCCTTTTAGGAAGCCCAGATGTACAGTAGTTCTAGAAGGGGGTGGAGAAGTTTGAGTGGGGTCTGTATACCTTCTCCAGATAATGTCTGAAGGACTTAGGTTTCTGACCAGGCACCACTTCTTTAACTGTATAATGAATAAAAGAAAGACACAACAAAAGCAAGCAAGACCATTGTTAAGGCAAGCAGCAGCTGTTGGAACCAGATAGAGCGCTGGAGTTGGTCTTCAAGTTTCCTATTGCTTTCTAGTAAACGATTGAGCTGAATGGGAAGAAAAAAAGGGATGAAAGTTGATATCAATGAAACAATCATAAATCATGCCAAACTGGAATATCAGAACTCCAAACACTAAAGGGATGGGACCCATCTACTCTGAAAGGCTGGGGGCTAAAAATGCAAGGAGGCATCTGATGTAAAGTTTGGTAGACACATATGTCCTTCATGCTCTACTCTGAAAGGTCCAATTTTCTAGTTGAAACAAGATAGAGTTATCACTTCCTGGAGGTACAGACACCTTTGGGCTATCTAGATCTCTTTGGTTTCTCTTTCCTTTTGGGCATCGCACCTAGGGCACTTCCATGATAAATAAAAACTCCACCACTGAGGTAGATGCATGAAGCCCTTTTGTTTCTTTCCAATTGAAATGTACTAGTTGGAGCCCTTTTCATATAAGGTGGAAGTCTTTTGTACTCACCAAAGCACTATGTGCTTTACTATTTGGCCCTAATTCCATAGTAAAATTGTCCGAGTCTTTAAATGCTTGTGGCCTTCTGAAAGCAACCTGCCATGTACCATTTCTAACTGGCCTTTTCACACAGAAGAGGGCACTTCCAAGCCAGGCATGGTGGCCCACACCTGTAAGTAACTCTAGAACTTGGAAGGCTGAGGCAAGAGGATTACAAGGAGTTCCAGGCCAGCCTGGGTTCAAGATGAGTCTTTGTCTCCAAAAGCAAAGAAACAGAGACCCCCAACAAACAAACAAACAAACCCTAAACCCTGCAAAAGAAACAAAACCAAAACCAAAAAAAAAAGGAAGAAAGAGAGCAAAAACCAACTTTCATTGTCTCTATTAAAAAGTTCCCTTAATTAGTGGAACACAGATGGCCTTCTGGTGCCGATTACCACTGGCGATTGCTTAGTCAGGCAGACAGCACACTTACCTGTAGATAGAGATCTTCACTGGTTTTATCTGACATGTTAGAAGCACCGTCTTTCAGCATGAGAGTGTTTGGTTTGCTGCTCTCAACAGTATGGCACCTTAACCTAGGAAATTCAAAGGAAATGTAACTTCTTCAAAGCTTTAGTAAATATTTTTTTCTGAAAGTAAAATAGGGAGTGCGGAGTTAAATGCAAGTGGTTGTGTACTGGAGGCGAAAGGTTTCATTCCTCTCCTTAGGCACAATTCAGAAGGTAGATCAGTCTATATTTATCTATTATCTTCTGGGGTCTTTTATTCTCCAGTGAAAATGAAAGCTTAGGCTTTGTGCCTGCTTCTAAACCACTGAGCTTAACCCCCAGTCCCCTTTTAGCTACCTAATGTGTGTGTACAAAGAACAAGAGGCTGTGCGTACTGCCCACTGCCCCAGGAAATTCAATAGAAGGCTTCTTTGTATGTTGTTCAGTAGAATTTACCCAGATTAGCTTTCAATTTCTAGAACGGAGGATGGTGCTTTATTAGAGCTTTTAGTCTCAAGCCACCGGGATCCCTCCTACCTTCCAGGTGAGAGCTCTGGAGAAGGCAGCCATTAGCAACTGGTAAAACCCCAAAGCAAAGAAAGTAAAGCAACTTACATTTAACGAACCCCCTCATTTTGAATGTTTCATAAGCACTTTGAGTTAATCTCCAACTCTTTTTGTGTCACTCACTCTTAACCTTGCAGAAATTTCCCATGCTTTTAACTAAAAGCAGAAAGATCTTGAGGCCCAGGTCACCCCTGGAGTGCATAGCAAAGCCCCATTTCACGAACAGAGCAAACCACAGTAAACCAAAACAAACAAAGCTTGACAGAATATAGGTTTTGTTCCTAGGCTATGATTTGAAAATCTAAGTATTGTTATTATTTCGTGAAAAACAGGTGGTACCTCTACTCAGTCGGACCTGCATCAACTTCTCCAGTGTTTTTTGTTAGCTTTATTTTCTTCTTTGAAACATGGTCTTCCTATGTAGTCCATGCTAGCCTCAAACTTTTGATCTTCCTGCTGCAACCTGCAAGCACTGTGTGTTGGATTATAGGTCCCTATTGCCATGTTCCTCATTTTTGGGGTGTGTGTGTGTAGGGGGATGGAACCTAGGACCTTGCACATGAGGGGCAAGCACTGCAGTCCTGAGCTGTCTCCCCCAGGCTGTTTATTTAAACAGTGCTCAAGTTTCTCATGTTAAAAACCTCAAGATAGGCTGGACATAGTGGAGAGCACTTCCAATGCCAGTACTTCAAAGGCTGGGCCAGGAGAACTGTTACAGGTTTGAGGCTAATGCTTGGCTAGACAATGACACTCTGTGTCAACGAACAAACAACCCCCCAAGCCAATAAGTACCCCCAATACCCAAGAAACAAACCACTACTGAAAACAAAAACAAAACCAAGACCCTTCATCAGCTTCCTAGTCGCTCTCCAGTCTGCCACACCTCTAGTCTAGCCCGGTTGTCCGCATCCATCTCTTTGGCATGGGCTCTGCCTGATGCGGTTCCTGCATCCTGCAAGTGCTCTTTCCAGTCAGCAGTACTTTCAGCAATGTGCCCATCAGTGAGCAGTGCCAGTACCTTGTCTTTCTTTATCTGCATGGCAGTACTTGGGACCACTGGTCTCTTCTCTGTTGACACACTTTCTTCCCTGGACTTTACTGACCTGACCAGAGCTGCCCTTTGACCACACAATACTCCTCCAGGTTGGGCCAAATTCAACACTCCTCAGAAGCAATGATCTAGTGCTCTGCTGGCTGTCTCCTGGCCACCCCCCCCCACCCCGGTTTTTCCTGTAAGCCCAAGCACGTGGCTTTTTCTTGAAACTTGTTTCGCCTGCCACCACAAAAGCTCTCTGTGCAGTTACAATCAGTCACAGTGTGACTTCCTTCCTCTTTCATTTCGTTCAGGTCCTAGTCAATGTGCCAGCAGAGAGACCATCCTTAACCACTCTATAAACCAGGCTTTCCTACCTCAGCGCTACTGGTTTGGGGGGGCTCATGATTTGGACTGTAGGAAGCTTAGGAGCATTTGCCAGATGCCACTGTACCCCACCCCTGAGTTGTGAAAAATAAAGATGTCTCTGGATGTTGGCAAATATTCTTGGGTGGGGCGAAGACGGGGGCGCCAAACTGATGCCACTTCAATAAATTGTAATCCCACTTTAAAAGGGAGTAAAGCAAAACAAGGCAGAAAGCAGTCTCCTCTTGTTTCCTTTACTTTCCAGTATATATTTAAAGACATTTGTCACAGATGACATACAAAGGCGCACACAAGTATCCAACTGTGCACTCCTGTTTAAATAGGATACTGTTTCCATGTTTCTTTGAGCAGCTTTTCTAATTGTTATCTACTGGGTTTCTTCATGTGGGAACAGAGTGGCTGAATTCTCTGAGTAGCTCCAGAGTCCTCCAACATGGGCATGCGCCAATGGATCTCAACTAGGGTCCACCAGTGGCCCTATACCTCCTGCCTTACCCTTCGACTTCACACTGCCACAGTCTATGAAGCAAGTAAGCATTCCCAGAAGGTGGACTTGAGCGTCAGAGATGTACACCTGTCAACTGGTCAGTCTGTGAGCAGCTCCCCCATTTCAATCCAGGCACCCCAAGAAAGGACAGGGCCATCCCCGCCATGCAGGAATTTCTGATTCTTAGTCTTCCATCTTATTTGAGAGGCTGTGAGTCAAAGCGCTTACCTATGTTCCATCACTTTGCTTCTTGGAACTTCTTTCCAGAACTGGGTCAATTCTGCTGGCCCAGTGCCAGATGATTGCTCCATTTCTGCAGCCATTATCAGAAACCGGTCTTGGGCAGAGACTCTTAAGCCTGTATTCCAAGAGAATAAGGTAACATATGAACACCAACTGTCATGGGGCTAGATATATGGCTTAATGCATTGTTACGATTTTAAAAAATATTATTTAAAACAGTTTTTAAATTTAAATATATTTTGATCATATTCTTCCCCTCCCCTATAAGTCCTTCCTGATTCTCCCTACCTCCATACCCAGCCAACTATAAGTTCTTTCTCAAAAAAAAGGAAACCCCAATACAATACAACAATAACCCCCCAAACCAAGAAAACACCACCTAAAACAAACAAAAAACCCACCAAACTGTAACCAAATAAAAGCAAGCCAAAAATCTGGTGTAGTCCATCATATATGGGTCAACTACTTCTGAACATGAGGCATTATTTAAGAATACATTAAGAAAAAAAATAAGGAAAGACAACTCACCTCCATGTGGAGAAACAATTATATCAATTGAGGCTCCAGGATCACAGCTGCTGTTGCTTGGCTTAACTCTGTACTTCTCTGGAGCAGTGGTTCTCACCTGGTTAGAAACAGTTACCACATGACCTCATGCTGGTTGGGAGGCATGGCTTAAGAATGACCTTACAAAAGTGCAGCTAATAAACAATGAATGAAGTCTATGCAACCACCTTGGTTGTTATGTGTAGAATCCTCTTTGTTCACCAATAAGATAAAAACATCCTGAGTTATTTAAAAACTGACTTTTTAAGTTCTACTGACACTTGGCCTTCCTCCTCCCCCTCTCCCCGCGCCCCCTTTTTGTGAGATAGGGTGTTACTTTGTAGCCATTGCTGGCCTGAAGCTGGCTATGTAGACCAGGCTGGCCTCAAACTCATAGAGATCCACCTGCCTCTGCCTCTCATGAGCTGGGATTAAAGACATGCACCACCACACCTGGCCCTAGCTTTCCTTTTGTTGTATGTGAGCAGATATGTGCACATATATGAAACATCTAACTTACAACAGTGAATCAGGCTAAAACAATCAAATCGAAGTACCTTTCCCCTCACATTTGGTACAACCTGGAGTGTCGTTTCTATTGGATCCTAATGTGGCAGCAAATATGAAGTGTAGGAGACTATCGTCACTATCAGCCCTACTAGAAGGGAATACAAAAGGGCTCAAAGTACTAGAAAAAAGAAGAGGGCACAAGCTGACTATGATATACACAGCTGTCCATTGCTTGAGGACTACTCTTTCCATCAGTATAGGCCTCCAATCACTTTCATAACTTAGTATGGCTTTAAGTTTTTGTTTTGTTTGTTACCTTAAAGGCCACTATATTTTTCGTGACATTTGTCAACACTATTAGAGTTTTCTTCTCTCCAGACTCCATGCTTCCGAAATATAATTCTTCGGCTGGGCTAGGTGGATAAACAAATAAGGCATTTATAACACTCAGACTAAACAGCATTCTAATCATTAGTCTGAAAAAATGTTTAGCCTATAGTTCACGCTCATTTGTACGAAGAGACTTCCTTATAAAAGATGACTACAAAAACAGTTACCTATTAGAATTTTGTACTTTAAACTTCTGATGCTGCGCATGCTAGGAAGCACTATGGTTTTCCCTAAGGTCAGAAGGAAAACAGGAAGGAACAGAAGAGAGAATTATGAAGATGCTGAATTAATCCTGTAATCAACACAATCTAAGGTGGATCTGTGTAAGCTCTTTGGGAGGTTATGGATTATAATAAAAAGAACACAGATGGTATTACCGCTCCAGCTCTCCCTAATTACAAACAGATTCGACTTGAGCACCTTTTTTACACCAATAGAGAAGAACATAATCTCACAGAAAGATTATTAGGGATATATTTAAGTAACAGAATAATTTCTTACTACACAATGGCTTTTCTGAGTAACGGAGGAGAAAAGACAGACACAGAAAGAAATTTGGAGTAGCAACCAGAGGGCAGTTAAACTAGTAAAACTAGTAAGTCTCAAGCTTCCAAGTTTGCTATTATTGGGTATTGTAATATCTATTACTTAAAATGAAAAGATTCAATTCTCCCAAAAAATTGTGTAGCTTAACATTAACCAAACTGTATCATTTGGGGTAGACTCAGTGGAAGAAATAATAAAAAGGGTAGTTAGAAATGGTCACTAAGCCAGGAAAAGAAGGCAGACTGTACTCCTAACAAATTGTACTGTCTACTCTCAACAGTTTAAACAAGAGGTAGAAGTTTTCTTAATCTTGCAGTCCTCCCTATCCCCAAGATGATCAAGATATGTTACAGCAATGCAGTGAAAAGGATCTTTGTTACCTGATGTGCAATAAGGGCCCTTTGAAAACACTCAATGGCTTTTTAAAAGTTTTAGTCTTTGAATCAACTTTTTCGGTTTCATCTGCTTTGGAAGCAGACTCAGTTGGGCTGATCTATAGATTAAAAAACACAGAAACAATGGAGACAAGAGGAAGCAGTTTTAGATCAAGTTGGACAAGTCACTGGGAGAACAAGTAAATATCAAATTCAATGCAAATTATAGGTGTTAACATGTTTAGCATGTCTGAATGACATGTTTAACATATACTGACATGACCATGAAAAAAATATTATATGATTCTCTTATAAACATGACATTCTTGAAGATATTTATTCTAAATTATAATCTACTTATCAAGCAAGCCATTGCTAAGTTTTGTAAAGACTGACAATTAACAAGTTCTTCAAAACAAGATAAAAAGGAACTTCATCCAGGTGAAGTTTTACATTAATCACTTATTTTTATCTTAGATAAATAAATATATTTTTGACAAAAAAAAATTCCTTCCAGATGGACTTTGCCAAGTTTTGCACAGAGTATGGACTCAGCTCTTTTTATTCAGGGAAAAAAAAAGTATGCTGCAATTCAATTGACCTCATCCCCACTCCTTCATTTTCTCAAGACTCGGAAGCATGGGAACTGGATTATCTCCAGGATGCAGGCCGAGCTGGGGAAGCGTGACAGTGCTTTCCCCCACGTGCTAGGGACTGAACTTAGGGCGGCATGCATGCTGGACAAGTGCTCCACCACCGAGCTACGGCCCAAGAGTTAGACGGCAGCTTTTGATTCCGTTCAACTTTATTCCTCAAATTACCTTTTCTGAGGGAACTGGTTGTTCTTCGTTAGACACTGTCTCCAAGGTTTCTTTACCATCACCTTCTATATCCTCTTTACTTGAGGTTTCATCCTCACTGGCAATCGGCCCATTTTCACACAGTGGTGTCTGGAAGTCATCATCTACCAGTGGTGGGTAGCTATACTTGAAAGGATCCTAAAGAAGAGAACTTGCCTTATCAGCCTGCTAGTAATGTGGAGAGAAATATTTTTCTCATGCTATGTTAAAAATTGATTACGTGGGCCAAGAAAATATGCTTAATTAGTGAAATAAGGAAAAGATGGGATTCATTTCAAAGAAAAAAATCAAGTTACATCTTTTTTGTTTTGTTTTGTTTTTCGAGGCAGGGTTTCTCTGTGTAGCTTTGCGCCTTTCCTGGAACTCACTCTGTAGACAAGGCTGGCCTCCAACTCACAGTGATCCGCCTGCCTCTGCCTCCCGAGTGCTGGGATTAAAGGCGTGTGCCACCACCGCCTGGCTCAAGTTACATCTTTAGCTTACTTCACAGCAAGAAGTTCAGATGGCCAAAAGCATTAAATGCGGTGTGTGTATCTTTGTGTGGTTTTTAAATCAAAAAGGTATGCATTAAAACAGAAGAGGAATAAAAGAGATCAGCAAAAACCTCAGTAGAGCAGACTCTCTGCACACAACACAGAACATAGGTGGTGCAATAACACTGACAACTGGCTCCTGATATGGCTCAATGGTAAAGCACTTCTCTAGCATGTCTGAGAACTTGGGTTCAATGCCTAGCATTACAAGTAAAACAAACCTCAATCAACTAAAAAATATAAAAAAGCCCATAAAACCAAACCAAAACATCAAGAGGGCTAAAGATGGCTCAGTGGGTAAAGTGATTGCTGAGCTAGCATGAGGACTTGAATTTAGACCCCATGTGAAAAGCCTGTAATTCCAGTACCGGGAGGCACAGACAGCAGGACCTTAAGGGTTCAGTCTAGGTAATCGGTAAGTTCCAGATGCATTGAGAGACCCTGTCTCAAAAAAATAAGGTCTAGAGCAATAGAGGAAGACATCTAATGTTGACCCCTGGCCTCCACATGTGCAGGCATGCACACACATGCACACATACTTATACACCACACAGAAGCAAGCAGGAAGAAACACAAGGGCTGGAGAGGTGGTTCAATGATGAAGAGTGCTTCCTGCTCTATCGGAGACTAGAGTTCAGATCCCAGCACCCACATCAGGTAGCTCAGAGCACTGCACTTGGGACTCCAGCTCCAAGGTATTTTTTAGCTCCTTTTGGCCTCCTTCCACGGGTATTTACACATTCATGTATTCACACACACACACACACAGAGAGAGAGAGAGAGAGAGAGAGAGAGAGAGAGAGAGAGAGAGAGAGAGAGAGAGAGAGAATATCTTTAAAAAAACAAAACACAAGTGAACAAAGCTTACAAAGAAGTGGGCATGATAGTTATATGTAATAGTTCTATGCCTATAATATGAGTACTGTAAAGTCTACAAGAGACCCTACCTCAAAAAAAGGGGAAAATTGCAACAATGGTTTTACTTTAATTGTAAGAATAGGATCAGAAATGCAAAATATTCAGTTTTTCTAGGTTAAAATACAAACTATAAAGTTTAAGAATAAGAAAGGTACAGACTTAAAATTAATTTTTTTGGTTCAAGTCTCTTCTGATTAATGAAAACAAACAGAAGGCCGCTGAAAACTTAATCCTGCTATTCTTTGGTTCTCTTCAAATACAATTTGGCCAGGCAGACAAAATATACCTATAATTATTTACATAGGTTTCGAACTTTAGGAAAAGTCGCTTTCATATTCTTTTTAACAGCTTTGTAAATACTAACAAAATTGTTTGATGTGGGGAGTCACCATGTAGTCCAGGCTGGCCCAGAACTTTGCAATCCTCCTAATTTTACCTTTTGGATACTGAGATTACAGGTGTGCAGTACCACATCTGGCCACAACATTAAACATTTCAAACACACCCACTTGTTTCTGATCTCCATTAATAAGTAATATAAATCAGTTAAAAAAAATTCCGAGGGCTGCGCAAGAGAATTTGCCTAGCATGAATTTGGCCACTGGTTTGATCCTTAGCACCCAAGACAAAGGAGAAGAAATCAATCAAAAGCAAACACCCCTTCCAAACTTTGGCAGCACATTTTAAAGGATGCATTTCAAATTAAATAGACTACTGAATAGGAAAGACGGGGGTGGCTGGGGGGGGCACACAAAATTCAGTAACTTATGGCTCATGTTAGCATACATAGCTGCAGACATAGGTGAAATCTTGCCACAGATTTGGAATGATCTCTATGCTGTGTTGTGAAGGAAAAACTGAGATGTATAATACTGTACAAATACACTATCTACTAAAAAAAATGAGTAGGAGGAAGGCTTATGTACACTTGCCTACATGCGCAATACACATCCCTGGAAATTAAGATAAGAAATGCAATCATGGAAGGCAATAGGGTGGTTGAGACAAGAGTAGAAGACATTTTATGAAGACCTGTTTCTGAATATACTTCTGAATCCTAAATGCAGCACTTTAGTTTAGAATCATATACATATATTAGCTATTCAAAAAATTAGTGAACTTTGAAGCATAAGTGAAAAGTATCTACACCACTGCATCCTTTTCTGGGGGTATCAGTGATCCTTCCTTGGGCATTATGATATGGCATGGATCTCCCTGGGAAGGGGAAATAGAACAGATTTTGCAGGTGGACTGGGGGCAGATGGGGATGGGAACAGGAGGGATCAGGTGGGGGGGGGGGTGGAGGAAGAGAGTATGGGAGAAACAACCGGAACTGGAGGGCACCTGGGGGCCAATGGCAACCAGTGCAGTGGAAATCCCCTGGAATCTATGAGGGTGATCCTATCGAGGACTCCTAGTAATAGACGCTATGGAGCCTAAACTGACCATCCTTTGTAACAAGGCAAGGCTTCCAGTGGTGGGACCACAACATTAACCCAGCCACAAAATCTGCGACCTATAGCCTGCCCTGCCTGCAAGATGTGCTGGGGCAATGATGGTGTAGAACTTGTGGGAATGGTCAACCAATGGCATGTCTAATTTGAGGTCCACGCTATGAGAGGGAGCCCATGCCCAATACTGCCTGGATGACCAGGAACTGAAGGCTGGATAGCTCAGAGACCTAGGGTAGACTCAAACACAAATGGAAAAAAGTCAATGAAATGATTCCTAATGATATTCTGATATACTCATAAACTAGTGCCTAGCTCAATTATCACCAGAGAGGCTTCCTCTGGCAGCCAATGGGAACAGATACAGAGACCCATACTCAAACATTAGGAGGAACTTGGGGGAACCCTGTATAAGAGGGGAGGAAGAATTGTAGGAGCCAGAGGTGTTGAGAACACCAGGAGAGCACAGCCCACAGAATCAACTAAGCAAGGCTCATATGAGCACACAGAGACTGAAGCACCAAGCACAGGGCCTGCATGGGTCTGCACCAGGTCCTCTGAATATGTTATATTTGTTAGCTTGGTGTTTCTGTGGGGCTCCTAACAGTGGGAACAGGGGTGTCTTTGACTCTTATCTGCTCTTGGGACCCTTTTCCTCCTACTGGGTTGCCTTGATATGAGGGTTTGTGCTTAGTCTTATTGTATCTTGTGCCATGTTTGGGTGATGTCCCTGGTAGGCCTGCTCTTTTCTGGGGGGATATGGAGGAGGAGTGGATCTGGGGGAGATGAGAGTTTGTAGGGGAACTGGAAAGAGTAGAGGGAGGGGAAGCTATTGATAGAATGTATTATATGAGAGAAGAATAAATAAAACATTTTTAAAAGATACGGCTTTTTCCTTTTGAGTACATAGTGTAGAGTGCTATTATTCAGCATTATTCTACAAGTTTCAAGGACTGTACTTACTGTCCCACCCATGTGAGGAGGCAGGTATTCCACACTGACATACTCCTGGATTTCATTTTTACTTGCAAACTTCAACAAACTTACTGCTTCGGGGCCAAGCCAGCTTTTCACAATTTTGAAAGCAGCTGAAGAAAAACAATCACGTCACAGAGCTTTATTTGACTTGTCAAGTACTTTCCTGTATGTACTAACCCACAACTTCTGAGACCAGTTTCAACTAGGAGCTGTTAGTGTGTTTCTTATGAGTTACGGCACTTACCGTTCTTTAATTCTGGGAGGCTTGATGGTATGTATGTCCCTCACAGGTTTCAAATGATCCACAGAGATTCAGGAAGACTAAATTACCCTGATGTTCATGGAGAAGCTTTTCAGAGTTTTGACCTCTGACCACATCTATCAGCGGCCTCAACAACTATGACTTTTAGACAATGAAGCAAACTGCTCTGTGATTCAGGAAGGAATTGCATGATGTTGTGAAGAATCTTTTACTTTGTGTTTCTTCTGATAAAGCCTCAATCTGAAAACCCTTCTCAAAGGAAAAGGAGAAACAGGAGGAAGAGGTCCTGCTCATTATGGGTGCGAGCCAGAACCAGCTTCCTTCCTGACTCAAAACTCTGCATTTTTCCCAGGCCTCACAGTTTATATAACCACGAGAAAGACGCTACAAGAATAAACTACTATCAAACATAGCTATTTGACAGTTATAATTCTGTCCTGTGTCCTGTCGTTTGTTTTATGCTTAATTTAAAAAAAAATATTTCTATTGGGACATTTTTTTAACACATTTGGAAAAAAAACTAAAAGCAGACTGCTGCAACAAATATGCAAAAGTGATATTAGAGAGAAGGGGAAATAAGAATAATAAAAACATTAAAGTGTGGTTTAGAAAATCATGTTTTATTCTTATTCTGGTTCACTATGATTTAAGCTTTTGTTCAAATACTACTTAAACTTTCCTTTTCATTTTAAAACAGCTTGTGATTTGACAGGATTGAAGTCATGCTATTGGAATTAAATGAAGTGTTAAGTCTGATTTTTTTCATGCCAGCTTTATTGAAATAATTCACAAATGATTCTAGCTGTAGGTTATCATAAATGCCAAAAAGCTCTGTTCTATGCAGTTCAAAATTACCGTTACCTAAAGAGAGGTCTTTTTTAGCCTGGGGGCCTTAGATGAATGAGAACAGCATGATCTAGGATTTTGGGAGGGACTTGGAAAACCAACATGTGATCTAAGGTAGGAGCTAGCTGTGGTCTATGGAGTATCAGTGGGGACTAACCACAGGCAAAATCAATCATGCCTACATAACGGAGCTCCAAGACAATTTCTGAATACCAAGACACAAGGCTTCAATGAATTTCCTTGGTTGGCAATACTACGCGTGTGCTGCTCACACTGATGCCAACAGAGAGATCTGTTTCTCACTGAAAGAATCTCTCTGAAGCCTTTCCTTGCAATAAATCACAAAGTGAGCACCATTGCTTTCAGTGAGTTCTAGCAGTCCTAGTGAGTGATCAAACGTGAAAGGCATTTGGGGAACTTCTTGAATTTGTGGAAGGTAGCCTTGTATGGACTGCTAGGATCCCTTTAAAATCTACTTTTTTTCAAACAGTACTTTCTGGTCCTACTATTTAAAGTGTTTTATCATGAGATGGCATTAGATTTTTGTCCCTTTTTCATTTTATTAATATGGTATATTACCCTGATTTTCCCACTTGGACCAAGTTTGCATTCTTAAGACAAATCCTGCTTTGTCATGGTTTGTCAGGGTCTCACCAGCCTGAGCTCATTGATTAGATCAGACTGGCTGGCCAGACAGCTCCAGAGTTCTTCTGCCTGTTGGTGTCCTCACCCCTCACTCCTTGGGCTAAGGTTATAGGCACATGCTACTTACTACAACTGGCTGCTTTACATAGGTTCTTGGAGGAGTCAACTCAGTTCTCAAGTACTTTCCCAACTGAGGCATCTCTGTAGCCTATAATGCTTTTTCTATTTTTTTGCCTACAGTTTGTTAGTTTTGTCCTTCTGTAGTGCTAGAGGTGGAACTCAGGGCTTCTCACAGGCTAGGCAAGGGCTCACAGTCACTGAGCCATACCCCTAGCCATAGTACCTTCAAAGGACTGGTGCATCTACAGTTGTAAGGAGTGCAGTCTGGAGTTTTCTTTACATCTCATGTTGGTATCAGGCCTGTATTTACTCATAAATGAGTTACAATCAGTCCTTTGTGGCCTATTTTTAGAACTGTTTTAGAACTGTTTACAAAGGATCCGGGTGAATTCTTCAAGTATTTCATAGAATTAGCCAGAAAAGCCACCAGGACCTGAATGCTTCTTTGTGGGATTTTTTTTTTGGGGGGGGGGGTTGTTGGCTACTACTTCTGATTATTCTTGAGCCAGTTTTAGTAGTCTAGGTCTTCCTAATAATTTATCATTTTCATCTAGCTTCCTAATTTTGCTGCTATAATTGTTTTTTTAATTCCATAAAGTCAGTAATGACCTCTGTTTTCTGATTTAAAATTTTAGTAAGTGTTTGTTTATTCTTTACCAGTATGAAAGGTTTGCCAATCAGGAACTTTTCCTAGAACTGAATTCCAGTTTACAGAGTGATCCTATTGTTTGCTGCGTATGCAACAATGGACTTCTGTAAACACCAATGAAAACAGAATGTGAAGAAGCAGCGTTCCTTTTAAAATCACTAGGTAATTTTTTTCAATGGCCACTTCAAAAGACTCAGAGCAAAATTATGATTGTTAAAGGGCTATGTGACTACAATGATTGAGAGTGACTTTCAGATTCCTCCCGCCTTGTCCCTCCACACTTGAACCCCAAGAGAAAACCTAGGCAACACATGTTTTGTTAGACACCCTATGTGTGGGAAACAGAACGAGGCGTCTTGTAATTGCTTTGCCCAAATGGCAGATTATCTTGAGGCTCGTATTAGAAAAGACTAGTGGGAAAACTCTCAGTGTCTGAGGAGAGAGAATGTCAGCCTTATTTGTTTAAAAACCAGCCTTTCAGTAGCCTGGCTGTAGCCTTTTAAGAGCACACAAGTATAATACAAACATTTTCCTAAACAGCTGTAGAAACATGGTTGAATGGGCCAAGTAAGACAAATGAAAGTCAAAACACTTTAGAAAAACACAAATAATACACTCACCATTCATTATCCAAGGCATATCAAAGATCACTATTTTTGCTGAAAGATGGAAAAAAAGAATCACTCAATTTGACTTAGTACCTCTATAATACGCTACCAGTTTGACCTGATCTAGAAAAAAAAACTAACATGTGAGGAAAAATTGAGCTGATTGGCCAAGTTTGAATTCAGGGAAGTATGAGTAGTGCTGGGACAGACCATTGTCTCACAACGGGGAGGGGTCCCAACAATGCACGGTCATTGTCTTTTGGCAAGCAATGCTTTCCTTTGTTCATTTGCTGAGTTTGCTGCCTGAACAAAGGTACACAAGAAAATGGTTAAGAGGACATGAGTGTGACATGTCAGACCAGTGCAGAAAGCAACTGCACTTTAAAAATATTTACATGTCTAATTTATGGCTTCACTTATAATTTTCTTGAGTCACACTATTAAACTAGTCACAGAGCCGTCCCTTCCTTCTGATTCTAAGAAACAGAAACTACTTTTTTCTTCAATGTTATGAGCTCCAGGAAGCCAATACTTCCAAAGTAGACAGAGCGGTTATTTTACATACAGAACCGAGGATATTAAGGAGCGCTATCAACACCTGTGAGGGAAAAATATCAGAAACCACAACGGAGATGGCGATAGCCAATTCATTCTTCTATTCCAGATGAACCGAATATGTAATTTCATTTTTCTCTGAGCAGAGAACCCTGTAGAATGTTACACAAAACTAGCACAAAGTAAAGCGCACAAAAAACATGGTATCAGTAAGAGGTAGACTGGCGCGCTCAGTATTCCTGTTACTCAGTGGGAGTTTAACTAAAGTAGAATAGCTCATGGCATGTTTTGAAAAACAATCAGTTAAAGAGCCCATAAAATCCAATGTCTGCAAAACCACATGATTTTGTAGAACACAGACATCATCTGTATTTAACTGAAATGAACAATATTACCATTCACTTTTATATGAATCCATGAATCGTTCTTTCAAAGTAATCCTGGACATATTTGATAAATAACTATAGTTATATTTTTTCTCAGTGGCTCATCACAAATGCTTTTAAGTATTTCAGTGAACAGGTATTTTGGAAGGCTGAATGTATTTTATAAAGTAATAGTTACATTAGTATTATTTCTACATGGCTCACCACAACGTCCTTTACATCCTTCAACAAACAAGCATTTGTTTTGTTTTGCCCATAAAAGAAGCAGGTTAATATCATGAAGTAGTAATTCTATAGCATCCATTGATGGGCACTGCTCAGCAAGACTTAATGAGTCAGGGTGTACCAGATACACAAGGAACAATAGATCGTTCAAGTTTCCCAACCTGGACACTGTCATTCTCTTTACCAACAGTCACAGTCTCTAAAGGGATTGCAGTATAGGGCTGTAGGTTGTGCTGATCCTAGATATCCATTGTGCTTTTGGTTACCCAAGAGATCCTAACTGTGGGATCTGTCAGGAATATGCGCAGGCAGTTTTGTGGATTTCCATTTTGATAAACCTTTGCTTTTCCTGCCCTTTCAGTTTTACAGAACTGGAGTTAAATATATTTGACTGCACATAAACAGTCAAATATATTTAAATCCAGTTCTGTAAAACTGAAATATATGAAAAATGAGCATATAAGGCTTATGAGGAGTCCATCATTTGTGTCATCAATGGGAGAGTGACCATTCAAAACAAACAAAACAAGGCCGAGGATGTTAGTTTAGTGGTAGAACACTTGCCTGGCATGTACAAGGCTCTGGGTTCAATCTCCAGCACCATAAGAAAACAAAGTAATAAAAAACTCTCTAAATACCAGAGTCAAATGTAGTGCATTGTGATTCAGTATTTTCTTAGTGCCAATTTTAAAACGGCAATTAGTAACATACTATATGTATTTATCGTACAATGTGCCTTATCAGTACTGCTTATCTGTTCTTACATGCAGCAAGTTCCACATAATAAATATAATTTTAGACAAAGATCAGTAAAAATGGGCTCACATTGCAAATAAATGTATAATTGCACACAGCTGTGTGTCAGATGTTACAGGATGTCTTGGTGTTTAGAACTTCACTTGCACCAGTAACTTTAAAGGAAAATTACTGCAAAAAATTGTCTATGTATCTACCATGATGAGGATTTACATGTCTACCTATGAATACATTTAAAGTATTTCATCAGAAAACAATAGTCCAGGTATGAGACTCTGCAATATAAAGCTTTATAATTTTTGGACATCATCTATAATTTCAACATATTATGTTTTTATAAAGGAGTAAGTTACTTACAGAGGTATTTGGGGTAATACACCTTAAAGCAGCTGATGATAAAGCGTACAAATTCCATGTCCTAAAATAAAGATTAAAGCTTTAAGGCTGTCCATATTAGAAAACTTCCAATTACACATTTCTAAAGGTGATAAATTATTAAATACAAGTGAGATTACTATTTTTCTTAAGAGATAAGCTAATATAAGTATCTATTGCCCCAAGGATTAAGGTTTAGGTCATTAAGCTAAGAATTGGCTCTAAAAATTGAGTTAAAGAAGTCAGACAGTTATTGGTATTTTAAAAATTACTTGTATTACTTCAAACTAGTTATATGCTTCAGGCTACAAGAGCCATGGGGTATGCAATGTATATAAAAGTGATTCCCACAGTGAGACTCTAAAATTCTATTGAACAACTAAAGAATTATTTATAACCTGACTAACTGAAATGATATATAGGTACTCATTTGTAGCTATACATATATAGGTTATGGTTTAGTATTTACTTTCTAAATCTAATTTTTACCTTAAAAGAGCTTCAATAAAAATACTGTATTAATTTTTTTACACAATGATCCCACTGATCAGACCTGCCAGTTTACTTTTTATTTAAAAGGACCCAGATTAATGTTGTTTTTGTTTTTTTTGTTTTTTGTTTTTTTTGCTCATAATCAAGTGCTGTTCATTCAATCCAATTGTTAGGAGACTGTATTAAGCAGCTGTCAGGGTAGTTCTCTTGATTCATATACAACAACAGAAAATTAGGTCATTAGGGACATTATTCATGTTTCATTCCCCATATTATTCCATGCTAGCAGGTTGTTTTATTAATCCTGCTTAGCCACCTTATAAACACTGTGAGTTTGAAAAGCTAAGCAGACAAGCTGTAATCCAGTACAGCTACTAAAAACCTGGTGATTCCAGATAGGACAACCTATAAAGTCATTCCCAGCATGAGTTGCAGCACCTTTAATTGCAGTAAACTGAATGTAAGTATCCCTAGCTATAACTATTGAATATGGGAGAAATCCTAGCATATAATAATACCTTTATAAATAATCATTATATCCACTGGGCACAGTTTCAAAAATCTATGGGTAAGTAAGAGCCAGAGAAAGGGCTTAAAAAACTAGCTCTACAAACATTTGGTTACATAATTTAACAGCCATGACCACTCTCTGATACTCTTACTAGTCTTCATCTAGTAGTCATAAAATCATTTATTCAATTGAATGTCCTTGTTCATAAAAGCTTGAATACTGCTAATTTTGGGGGATGTGATGTATGCCTACACTGGGTACTACATACCATAGCTTCATGAAACAGCTTGTTGTACAATCTCTTAGGATATTTTTCAGAATGGTGTCTTTATCATTCAAAGTGTCCACCCTCTGATGATGCATGCAAGATTTTTCTTTCTAGTTCAACTGCTGAGAATGGATAAACCTCTCCTAAAATGTCGATTATTTAAAATCTAGCTATTTGTATAATTTTAAATGATTCCATTCTTTTAGCTAGGAAGGTAAAAGGCTATAGTCAACATTGAAGTTCAACTCTTACTAAAGCATTTTTAATGCATCTTTATATGCTGACTTTGTGAATCCTAAAAGTGTCATATAAAAAAGAAATTATCCAGTAAAGATTCAGGTGCTATATAACATTATCAGTGACTAAAATATGTAATAGTACCAATAGTCTTTCTTTACAAATTAGAAAAGACATTCTGTAAGTCATTTGAAAAACCATCATATAGTTCCTATCAATTCACTATATTTGGTACAGAAAACATTAACATACATTGTTCATGGTGGTGAAGTAATAATAGGTGGCTTTGGTACCTAAAGAACAACAGGATCATACTCTATCTTTATTGAATGTTGACTTATCTAAGTAACTTTAGTTTCATTTAGAATATAAAATGTTTTGCTTTATAATTTAAAATCCACTCAATGGAAACTACATTTTTAAAAATACGCAGGGTATTAGATTCTTAATGTGAGAAAACATTCTGCTGTCTCCTTCCCCTAAAGCTCTCTTTAATTGTTTACTCTAACCTGGTTTTGTTGTTGTTTACATTTAAGATACCATTATTTTGGGCTACATAGCCACACACATACTGTAGTAAAACAGTTCTTTTTATCTTAAACAGGTATTCTCCAATATTATTACAAGTTCTTCACAAATACCAACATACATAGTTATGTATACTCTATCAATGAAATATAACTTAATTGACCATTTTGCCATGTTGGACACAAAGACTTTTTCCTAATCTGTCATTATTTTTTGAGACAGTCTCACTATGCTGTCCAAGCTATCCTTGAACTTTTATGAACTTTTTTTTTTTTTTTTTTGGTTTTTTCGAGACAGGGTTTCTCTTGTGTAGCTTTGCGCCTTTCCTGGAACTCACTTGGTAGCCCAGGCTGGCCTCGAACTCACAGAGATCCGCCTGGCTCTGCCTCCCGAGTGCTGGGATTAAAGGCGTGCGCCACCACCGCCCGGCTTTTATGAACTTTTTAAACAAACATTATAAACTTTCAGGTTTAAAGTATCTTTATACCTCAGCTTCATACGTAGCTGTGGCTACTGGTGTACATAGAAGAATATATTGCTATTGTAACTAGTGATTTAACTAAATTTTCAGGCTGGTAAAACCATCTGAAGAAAACTAGCTGTGCAAGCTTACTAGATAAAATAAACAAATAACAAAATTCAAGAAGTATAAACAAGTGCCCAACAATAGCAGAGTATGGCATGAAGCAAACTCACATGAATACCTTGCACCCTCAAAACAAGGCAAAAATATAAGGTCACAGAGGTTATGCATGTGTTTATTCAATATTTAGTGACTGTGTTGCTCTGTTCTAGGCATGGGGGTTGGTGCTGGTGGATATTAGCATG